>NW_026591643.1:9123597-9156692 GCF_907164565.1 Psammomys obesus | reverse complement strand
AGAAATCTTTTAGCACATACTGATAGATGACTTATAAAAAAGCATTTAATCACCTCTCATATAATGTTGCAAGATGCTTGTCATAACATGGTTCACAGGCATGAGTGATAGCAAATGCCCTTAATCCTAGAACTAAAGAAGCAAAGACAGGTAAATCCTTGACTTTGAAGCCAGCCAGTGCCATATAATATGGTCCTGTATAACAATATATAAAATAAAAAGATGATTCACTCGTATTAGTAAGAAATGGATCATCACTAGTAGTATGAAAAGTTGAATTTGAATACCGAATGAAAGGGGTTATTTCCACATTGGATGACATACACTTAAAACAAATGGGAAGAGAGAGGATTTGTAATTGGTGTTCTGATAATCAGTGTCTGACTTAGACTTTTCATCAGTAGATTTTCTGAATTGGGATTGAGTATCTAAATCGAGAGGAATATTTCTGTCTGAAGTCTGTGAACATGTTTACATACCTTCATGTCTCAGAATTTCTATGTGTGATCTGGGAATAGGTAAAACACATGAATCAGGTGTTAAATTTTTATGAGCATAGACGCTTGGAATATGTGATATACATAAATATGGTAAATTCATGCATGAATGTATGAATGTGTATTGCCAAATGTGCCTATGATTTGATTCTTTTCACCTCAATTTTAATTCAAACAAGAAAAAATTAAGAAAATAAAATAGGAAGAAAATAAACTTCTCCATTTCTATTTCTACCAAGGTAGTTATTTGCCATTATGGTTTATTCTTGTTTTAACATATTTTTATAGCAACCAGAAAATAAACAAACAGATTTTGAGGTTGATGTTAAATCTCCTGCTGTTTATGAACCTCCCAGAAAATAAAATACAAGATTTAAAAGAATCCTACTGCTTTTTAGATATTCTCAAAATGATATTTTCTAGCCTTGGGGGATATTTGTAGAGCAAAAATCTTTTGATCTATATCCTCACATATTACTGATTGGGATACTTTTTTTAATTAAAAATAAATAAATGTGTTTTCATTGTAGCTTGGGAAATAAGCAGAGCAGCATAGTCACTGGGACTCAGAATGTTAAATAGCAGAAAATGGGAGACTCAGCCCATTTTGTATCCATTGGTCCTGCTCAGCAGAATGCAAATAAGGGAAGTACTTAATCTCAGGCTTTGCTTTTAATTTTGTTTTTAGATGTGTACACCTTTATAGTTCCAGATGCATTTTCAAAATTAAAAGTATAATTTATCTTGAAAAGCACTAATCTGTCATTGTCGTGACCCTCCACAATGTTCACTCACTGCTGGGTCTGCTCCTTGCAAGGGCAGCGGAACAACAATGTCCTCTGTCAAGGAGAGGTGACAAGGATGTAAGTCAGGTCCTCTGCCTCCCGCAACTTATACAGATGATGGAAGCAGACATGTTCATCCTTTCATCCTTTGCCACACACCAACAGCTGGATAAAAAGATATAAATTGCCAGAGAGGGTTGAGATCTCTCTCACTTGAAGATACTGAGTCAGGCTGATTTTTTTTTTTCTCCACTTAAATAGAAAGATTCTTCTTCTAATATCTGAGCACAAAACTAAAAGCAAAGTCATGGGTGGGTTTGAGGTGACATAGTACTGAGAGTACACTATGCTTAGGGACTCTAAGACACGGGGCAAAATACGCCCATATTTTAAAGAGAAGATAGAAATACAAGACAGCAGCTGAAGAATGAGAATGTACAGCAGTTGGGAGCTTACTGAAGAAGACGCAGGTGAAGTAGTATTTCCCTTTAGCTGGCGCTGTTCATAATTTTCCATAATATCATCTAAATCTTCCCAAAATACAATAATGCACTCAAGAGTACATTCCATTAATATTTGTGTGTAAATCTTCTGATTTATTTTATTACTTTATATTTATAAAGATTCCAACCAATGCTGGGGAAAGAGAGTAAACTGTATCTATAGGAGTCATTAAAACAATTTGAAAAACAACCAACCTTGAAAATTAGATCAAGTGATTAATACCCATTAGCTGTTTCTCCTGCATTATTATTATTATTATTATTATTATTATTATTATTATTATATCAAGAGCCAATCTCAGTGAGTGTGGCTATGAATTGCAGTCTTCTGTATGAAGTTTTTACTCTGTGGAATGACAGCCAGGGCTTGGCACATGTTTTAACTCTCAAGTTTTCCTAAGAGGGAGACATTTATATTGGTTGAGAATAAATTTAGATTAAATTGGTTACCCTTAAGATAATAGGATAAATTTTCATTTAATATAAAATTAACCATTTTTATTGATATCAGTATATTGCTTTTAAAAATAAAATTATATAAAAAAAGTGTTGAGAAATCATTGCAAGAATTTAGGAACCAATTGTGGGAGACTGGTAAGATTAATTTATGAGTTCAAAGCATTTGACACTTTTATTCTTTACATTAATTTCCCTTGTTTCAATTTACCATGAGACTGTTTCTTTCCTTCCAGTTTATACCTCTGCATACTTTCTAATTGTGTAAAACATTTTTTTTAATTTTTATTTTTTAATATTAATCACAGGTGACTTACTTTGTATCCCAGCCGTAGCCCCCTCCCTCATTCCCTCCCAACCCCACCATCGCTCCCTCATCTCCTCCCTCTCCCTTTACAACTCTACTGATAGGGGAGGTCCTCCTCCCCTTCCATCTGACCCTAGCTTATCAGGTATCTTCAGGACTATCTGCAATGTTCTCGTCTGTGGCCTAGCAAGGCTGTTCCTCCCTCGGGGGGGGGGGGGGCATGGAGAGGTAAAGGAGCCAGCCATTGAGTTCATGTCAGAAATAGTTCCTGTTCCCCTTACTAAGGTACCAACTTGGATACTGAGCTACCATGGGCTACATCCAAGCAAGGATTCTAGGTTATATCCATACATGGTCCTTGGTTAGAGAAACAGTCTCATAGAAGACCCCTGTGCCCTGATATATGTTGTCCCTGTGGAGCTCCTGTCCTTTCCCGGCCATATTAACACCACCTTTTATCATATGATTCCCTGAAATCGACTGAAGGTTTCGTTCTGAGTCTCAACATCTGCTTTGATGCTCTGCTAGGCAGAGTCTTTCAGAGGCCCTCTGTGGTAGGCCCCTGTCCTGTTCCTTGTTTTCTCCTACTTCCCAAGTCCCTTCCATTTGTCTTTCTAAGTGAGGATTGATCATTTACCCCTGGTCTTCTTTCTTGTTTATCTACTATATGCAAATCAAAACGACTCTGACATTTCACCTTACACCCCTCAGAATGTCAAAGATTAAAAACTCAAGTGACAACACATGCTGGAGAGGTTGTGGAGAATTGGGAACCCTCCTCCACTGCTGGTGGGAATGTAAACTTGTACAACCACTTTGGAAATCAATCTGGCACTTTCTCAGACAATTAGGAATAGTGCTACCTCAAGATCCAGCTATACCACTCCTAGGCATACATCCAAAAGAAGCTCAAGTACACAACAAGGACATTTGCTCAATCACGTTTATAGCAGCTTTATTTGTAAATAGCCAGAAACTGGAAACAACCCAGATGTCCATCAACAAAGAAATGATACAAATAGTGATACTTTTACACAATAGAATACTACTCACCAATTAAAAACAAGGAAATCATGAAATTTTCAGGCAAATGGTGGGATCTAGAAAAGATCATCCTGAGTGAGGTATCCCAGGAGCAGAAAGATGCCCATGGTATATATTCAGTTATATAGTACTATACGATAGGCTAAATATACTAAAATATGTGCACCTAATTGTGTGAAATTTAATAGGTAGTCAGAACTCATAGGTCTTTATTGTCAACTTCTGATACAGGCTATCCATTCTGAACTTCTTGAGAGACACTCTATAAATTGTTTGAATTTGAAAAAAAAATATCTTCCATAAATTGATTAGGTGAATTCATGGAAATCTAAGCACAGGTTATAAAAAGTGATTATTACCTTTGAGATAAAATTCAAGTATTTCCTCCTTTCTAAATTATGCATATGCTCCTGATTTCTCTTATTCAAATACCATAAGATGAATGTTGGTTTTTAAATTAACACTTGATATGAAATTCCTGATTTCTCTTTCAGTTTTTGGCAGATAAATTCACTGGATTGTTTTAAACCCAAAGGTTTTCAGTCAGATATCCTTCAGGCCCTCTGAAAGTTACAGACTCATCTAAATGTAACAAGCCAGTCTAGAAAGGGGAGTGAAAGTGAGAAAACTGGCAAATTCTCGATATCAGCAGGTCCAGAAGTCATGTCCAGGAAGGTCATCCAAGAGAGTGGAGTGAGAGAAAGAGAGAGAGAGACTGAGAGAGAGAGGTGATCATGCTGACAAGGTAGGTAAAAATAAGTCGCAGAGATGTATGCTCAAGCAAGGAGACTGGTGAGAGACTCTGGCAGGGATAAGATTAAACTTTTCATAATAGATTGAGATCAACCTTAGCCTTAAAGATAATGTTCATATTTTTAAAGCCAGATCAGAGAAAGCAATTTTTATAGTTTAATACCTGCAAAAACATGAAGACAATCTCCTATGTCTGTGCATATCTCTAATGCAGAGAAAATACAGTTGAATGGGATTACATCAAAGTTAAAATGTGCAGATCTGAGGTAATAGCCAGGTGAGACAGTCTACACAGTGGGAAAAATATTTGCAAATTACATACCAAATAATAATTTCATATCCAAAATATATGAACCATAGACTATAAATATAAGTAGACTTTATTTACAGCAGGAACTATTGTAATTCAGGATGCAAAGCAGAATTAAAAGTAAGATAGTCTGTAGGCAAGCAATGTATATTTACAACTAAGAAGAAACTTTTCTACAAAAGCTTTATTAAATATTTTAATTTTTATTTTTTATATTTTTTATTTTGTATATTAATCAGAGGTTATTTACTTTGTATCCCAGCTGTAGGCCTTCCATCATTTCCTCCCAATCCCATCTTCCCTCCCTCATCTCCTCCCTGCCTCTTTACAACTCCACTGACCCTAGCTTATCAGGTATCTTCAGGACTGGCTGCAAGTTCCTCCTCTGTGGCCTAACAGAGCTGCTCCTCCCTCAGGGGTGGGGAGGAGGAGGTCGAAAACCCAGCCATTGAGTTCATGTCAGAAATAGTCCCTGTTCCCCTTACTGGAGAACACACTTGGATACTGAGCTACCATGGGCTACATCCAAGCAGGGATTCTAGGTTATGTCCATACATGGTCCTTGGTTAGAGAAACAGTCTCATAGAAGACCCCTGTTCCCTGATATATTTGGTCCTTGTGGAGCTCTTGTCCTCCAGGTCTTACTAACTCCCCCTTTTTCAGATTCCCTGCCCTCTGCCGAAGGTTTGGTTATGAGTCTCAGCATCTGATTTGATACACTGCCAGGTAGAGTCTTTCAGAGGCCCTCTGCGGTAGGCTCCTGTCCTGTTACTTGTTTCCTCCTACTTCCAATGTTCATCCCATTAGTCTTTCTAAGTGAGGATTAATAAGGTCTCTATGATAGAGGTTATATGATTGACAAAATATATGTTATTATATACCAAATAATATAAGTGCATACATAATTTAATATGTAGTTCACAATGTGTATTTACACCAAAGAAGAAACAGACGTATATATTTGAAGGGACTGGAATGACGGCTCAGGGTTTAAGAGCATTTGTTGCTCTTGCCAAACCTTGGCTTTATTTCATGCACCTGCACCATATTTCATATCTACACTCACCTCCAGTTCTAGGGGATCTTATCATCTCTTCCCACCTATGCAGGCACCAGGTACATGTACGGGGGACATGAACACTTTCTGTCCAACCAGTCATAAAATAAAATAATCTAATTTTAAATAAAGACTATATGGAGTGAAAGTATCTATAAAACAAGAATGTAGTAGCCTCTGAAGAGTATCTCATAACATCGTTATCCAGTCATTTCGGGTGTCTACAGTAATAAAGACTAGAGGTCTATATTCTTTGGAATCAGTTTGGGATATGCTTAAGATCTCCTTTCTTAGTGCTTTCCTGTCTTCATTTCTGCTAACTCTTTAAACATTGCTTCTTTCATGATCTTTCTTTAGTTTAAAAAACCTAACTTACTGAGACTTATAAACAAACTTTAGGCAGAGTGCAGGGAATCTTAGGAAATAAGGGGGAGAGAGTAAGACCTGGAGAGGACAGGAGCTCCACAAGACTGCAACAGAACCAAAAAATCTGGGCACAGGGATCTTTATGAGACTGATATTCCAACCAAAGACAATACATGGGGATAACCTAGAACCCCTGCACAGATGTAGCCCATGGCAGCTCAGTTTCCAAGTGGGTTCCCTAGTAGGGGGAGCAGGAGCTGCCTCTGACATGAACTCAGTGGTCTGCTCTTTGATCAACTCCTCCTGATAGGGGATCAGCCATACCAAACCACAGAGAAAGACAGTGCAGACAATCCTGATGAGACCTGATAGGCTAGGGTCTGAGGGAAGAGAAGGAGGACCTCCCCTATCAGTGGACTTGGAGAGGAACATAGGAAGAGATGATGGAGGGAGGATGGAATTGGGAGGAGAGGAGAGAGGGGGCTACAGGTGGGATATGAAGTGAATAAACTCTAATTAATATAAAAAATGAAAATTTAATGTAAAAAAAAAACCTAACTCATATATTCTGCTCTGCACTGTAAGCCATCACCTATAAATTACCTGAAGCCATAAGACACTGAAAGCAACAAGAAGAGTTCAAACCTTGAGCCCTTAGACTTATGGAATCCTGAATTGTTTTCAAATAGAAATACTTTATGGTGATTTCTTAGAAAAAAAATTGACACCTACTTTATGAAGAATGAAGTAAATTTGTTTATGCAGGCCAAATAATAAATCCCCAACTCATGGGATGATCGAGGAATTAAATAAAATCATTGATAAGAGATTATTGCAACTTACAGGTTCAACACAATCCTGTTCAAAATCCCAACACAATTATTTACAGGCCTTAAAGAACAGTTGCCATCTTCATTTCAAAAAATAAAAAATAATAAGTATAATATTTCTGTACAATAAAAGAACTTCTGGAGGTACAAAACTTTAGTAAAGCGCAATAGATACACAAATAAGAAAAAAAAAAAAAAAAACCACATGGTAGTGGCCTAAAAGCAGACAGGTTTATCAATAGAATCAAATTAAAGACGCAGAAATAAAACCACACATCTACACCTGATTTTTAACAAGAAGCCAGAATTATATAGTGGACAAAGAAAGCATTTTTAAACAATGGTGATGTCTTACTGGATGTTTACATGTAGAAGAAGGCAAATAGATTCATATTCATATTTATGTATATTTGCACAAAACTCAAGTCCAAGTGGATCAAAAACCTCAACATAATACCAAATATACTAAGTCTAATAGAAGAGAATGTAAGGGAAATCTGTGAACTCATTGTCACAGGAGACAAATTCCTGAAGAAACACTAACAGCACAGGCTCTAAAATCAACAGTTAATAAATGGGACCTCAAGGGGGTGTGGTGGTGCATACCAGGACTTGGGGAGACAGAAGCAGGAGGATCTCTGTGAGTTTGAGGCCAGCCTGGACTACAAGGTGTGTCCAGGCCAGTCAAGAATACACAGAGAAACCAAGTCTTGAAAAACTCAAAAGTAAATAAATAAAATAATTTTGTCCTCATGAAACTGAAAAGCTTCTGCAAGGCAAAGTACACTATCTATAGGACAAATTGAAAGCCTACAGAATAGGGAAAGATCTGCACCAACCTTCCATCTGACAGAAGGCTAATATCCAAAATATGCAAAGAACTCAAGAAATTAACAACCAACAAAACAAGTAAACTGATTAAAATTGGAATGCAAAGCTACAAACAATTCCCAACAGAGGACTCTCAAATGGCCAAGAAGCACTTCAAGAAATGTTCAGCATCCTTAGTCATTCAGGTAAATGAAAATCAAAACGACTGAGAGATTTCATTTTACTCCCATCAGAATGGCTAAGACCAAAACCTCAAGTGTCTCATCAAGTCTGCTTGGATCTTGATAGGCTAGAGTCAGAAGGTAGGGGAGGACGGCTCCCTCTTTCAATGCTCTAGGAGTGGGGAATAAGAAGGAAGAGGAGGTGAGGGTGGAACCGGGATGAGATGAAGGAGGGACCTATGATCAAGATTTAAAGGGAATAAATTATAAAAAATTTTAAAAGTGAATAAAAACTTAAGTGTCAGTGCATGCTGGAGGGGATGCAGAGCAAGGAGAACACTCCTCTATTGCTGGTAGGAGTGCAAACTTGTGCAACCACTTTGGAAATCAATTTGGCAGTATCTCAGAATATTGGGAATAGATCTGACTATACTATTTCTGAGCATATACCCAAAAGATGCTCCACCATACCACAAGTATACTTGCTCAGCTATGTTTATAGCAGTTTTATTTGTAATAGTCAGAAACTAGAAACAACCTAGATGCCCCTCGACTGAATGAATAAAGAAAATTTCATACGTTTGCACAATGGAATACTACTCACCTATTAAAACAAAGACATCATACAATTCAGACCCAGGAGAACACAAATGGTGTGTACTAATTTATAAGTACATGTTAGCCAAAAAGTACTGGTTAACCGTGCTATAATTCACAGACCCAAAGAATTCAAGGAGGGAACAAGGGAAGATGATGAATCTCACTCAGAACAGGAAGGAAAATACCTGAAGTGGGTAGAGGGAGGGAACTGGGTCAGGGAGGGAGTGGGGAGGGGAAGAGTGGTAGAGACCATGTGTGCAGAGAGCAGGGCTGGGGTTGGAGGAGGGTGGAGAGAGAATGGAGTTCACTGAGGGGGCCTCTCTGCAACAGGGGAAGCTCCCATGGGTTTCTGGGGGTGACCCTAGCTGAGACTTCTAGCAGTGGGGAATAAGAAAACTGAGCTGGCCACCTACGGTAGTCAGATGGTCTTCAAGCAGAGCGAGTGGTCGCCACCTGTAAAATCTTAGAGCCAAGATTTTTCCAGCTTACAAGTGTAGGCATAGAGATGAAGCAAAGATTGAGGGAACAACAAACCGAGAGCTGGCCTAAGTTGAGACCATAGGAGAAAGCTGACCTCTGTCACTATTTATTATACTCTGCTGATTGCTATGACTGCTTCTGAGAGGCGTCATGTTGCAGTGTATGGAAACAGATGCAGAGATCCACAACCAAACAATAGGCCAAGCTTGGGAATTTCTATAAACGTGTGACAGGAAGGACAGAAGGTTTCAGAGAGTTCAAGGACATCACAAGAAGACATATGGAGTCAGCTAATGAGGGCCTATGAGGGTTCACATTCACAGAGACTGAACCACCAACCAAAGGGGGGCTGGAGATAGATCCCCTATACATGTGGGTCCTCTAACAATGGGAGTAGAGCCTGTCTCTGACTGCTGCCCCCCACTGGATCCCTGACCACTAGCTGGGATGTCTTTTCAGGCTCCAGTGGAAGAGGATGTACTTAGTACTGCTGAGACTTGAGGTGTCATGGTGTGGTGTGTGTGTGTGTGTGTGTGTGTGTGTGTGTGTGTTCGAGCGCACTTCCCCTTCTCTGAAAAAATTAAAAGAGGTAAGTATGGTGGGGGTTGGGGATGAGAAGGACTGGACTGGGAAGAGAGAAGGAAGGGGCCTGGAATCAGGTTGTAAAGAGATTAAATTAATAAATAATTGGAAAAATAAAAGTAAATTAAAAAAATATACTACAAATCAAAACCACCCTGAGATTTCACCTTACACCCATCAGAATGGCTAGGATCAAAAATTCAAGTGACAATATATGCTGGTGAAGATGGAGAGAAAGGGGAACCCTTCACAATTGCTGTTGGGAATGTAAACTTGTACAACCACTTTGGAAATCAATCTGGTGCTTTCTCAGACAATTAGGAATAGTGCTACTGCAAAATCCAGTTATAACACTCCTCGGCATATATCCAAAAGATGCTCAAGTATACAACAAGGACATTTGCTCAACCATGTTCATAGCAGCTTTATTTGTAATAGCCAGAAGCTGGAAACAACCCAGATGCCCCTCAGTTAAGGAACAGAAATTATGGCACATTTATACAATGGAATACTACTCAGCAATTAAAAACAAGGAAATCATGAAATTTTGCAGGAAAATAGTGAGAACTAGAAAAGATCATCCTGAGTGAGGCATCCAAGATACAGAAAGACACACATGGTATGTACTCAGTTATAAATGGATATTTGACATATACTATAGGATAAACATACTAAAATCTGTACACCTAAAGAAGCTAATCAAGAAGGAGGACTTTGGGCAAGACGTTCAATCCTCATTTAGAAAGGCAAAGAAGATAGACATCAGAAGAGGGAGAACATAAGGAACAGGACAATGGCCTACCACAGAGGCCTTGCAGGATATCAAAACAGATGCTGAGACTCATAGCCAAACTTTGGACAGAGTGCAAGGAATCTTATGAAAGAAGGGAAGATAGAAATATGTGGAGGGGACAGGAGCTCCACAAGGAAAGCAACAGAACCAAAATATCTGGGCATAGAGGTCTTTTCTGAGACTGATACCCCAAACAAGGACCATTCATGGAAATAACCTAGAACCCCTGCATAGACATAGTCCATGGCAGCTCAGTAAGGGGAACAGGGGCTGTCTCTGACAAGAACTGATTGGCCTGCTCTTTCATCACCTCTCCCTCAAGGGGGAGCAGCCTTACCAGGCTGCAGAGGAATCAATGCAGCCACTCGTGATGAGACCTGATAGACTAGGATGGAAGGGGAGGAGGACCTCCCATATCAGTGGATTGGGGAAGAGGCATGGGTAGAGAAGAGGGAAGGAGGGTGGGATTGGAAGAGGAAGAGGGAGGGAGCTACAGGTGGGATACAAAGTGAAAAAACTCTAAATAATAAAAATAAAATAAAAAATACTTAAAAGAGAAAGTACAGAATACACTGAGAAATATGCTTTCCAGTGCAGACCTATATTCTATATGAATTTAAGCCATGTTCTTTTGTTCTTGTTTTTGTTTTTTTTTATCTTTCAACACCTGGAAAACCATTGGCTAGCTTTCTTTATTTACTCAAGTCATTAGTTGCATTTTCCATCAGAATTCACCTAGAAGACTTCAGTTAATGATATGTATAAGTATCACACACTAGTGAGGTGTGTGATCCTTAAGAGCATCATAGAACTTATAACCCATGCAGAGTTTTAAACTCAATATGCATACAAACACTTAATGCATATACCAAAATATATCTATATTATATTAGATATATATAATTATATATTATATATAATATATATATTAGATATATATCTATATATATATCTAAATAGAATTACTAAGACAAAGATTGATATTATATATACAATATAGGCATATGTAATGTATACGTATGAGTGTATATATATATATTTGTGCTTATATATATATACATATTTATATCCCAATAACAGCTTGGATAGAAAAATTTAAAAAGTTATAATTATGTCTTTAGATTAAGTAGTATCTTAATCCATTCATATTTAATAACTGTAAATTTAACCTTTTAATTAACAATAGCATTCTTTTTATGTATAATAAGATTAGTTTTTAATCCTTTAGTCTTGCTCTGTGCTTAGTTGAATTGCCTCATTTCAAACTTTCTCAGCAAGTCAGGGAGAATAGCTGTTATTAACACATTTCTAAAATGGGAAAAAGTACCAAGAGAATTCCAGTGAGTGGTCTAAGGTCAGAAAGCTGGAAATAAGAAAGTAGCTGTTTCAGCCACAAGCTCTCTGTGTCCTCATTACCAGTTCTTAACCATTTGTGAACAATCTCCTAGTTTCACAAGATGAGGTATCTAAGGGATTGGAGGTAAAAACTTGTCTAAATCCATAAATATTCCCAAATATTTCAGAAAAAAATCTATATATTATTACTTATATTTTAGACTGAATTTTTGTAATTCAATTTCTCTTAAGCATGTCTTCTGAGGATATTATACTGTTCTACTCACGTTGTCTATTTATTCAACTGTATGAACTGAAATTGTGTGTAGTTAAAGTATAAAACTTGAGATTGACACTTTAATGAAAGATCACCACAATCAAGCTATTTAACACATAGCACTGTCTATAGCTGCTATCTTCATCTTTGTGTACCTTTGTGTGAAAACACAGTACTATCTGCTTAAAAAAAAAAGCTATAAGGTGCAAATAATCAATTTTAGTAGTCAAACAATATATAGATATCCAAAATTTATTCATCCTGTAAATAAAATTTTAGGCTGTTTTCTAACACTTTTCCATTTTTCATTATCAGGACCAGTAAACAATATTTTTGTTCCATGCTTTGTGATTTGTGATAAGTAAAACTATATAGTATTTTATTTATTTATTCACTCATTCATTAATCTATTTATTACAACTTATTCCCTTTACATCCCAGAAGTAGCCCCTTCCCTCTTCTCTTCCCAGTCCCACCCACCCTCTCTCTTCTCCCCCTATGCCCCTTCTCAAGTCCACTGATAGAGGAGGTCCTCTTCCCTTTCTATCTAACCCTAGCCTATCAAGTCTCATCAGAGCTGTCTGCATTGTCTTCCTCTGTGGCCTGGCAAGGCTGACACCCCCCCAACCCCTGCAGTGGGAGGTGATTAAAGAGCTGGATGCTGAGTTCAAGTCAGAGACAGCCTCCGCCCCCCCTTACTAGGGAAACTATTTGGAAACTGAGCAGCCTATGGGCTTCCTCTGAGCAGGGAATCTATGTCCTCTCTAGGCATGGTTCTTGGTTGGAGTATCAGTTTCTGCAGGCACCAGGTTTTTTGGCTCTGGTTCTCTCTCCCCCTTCTTCCATAAAGTTCTGCATTCTTCCCAAAGTTTGACTATGAGTCGCGGTATGGGTAGAGTCTTTCGGAGCCCCCCTGTGGAAGGCTCCTGTCCTCTTCCTTATCTTCACCTATTTCTGATGTCTATCCTGTTTGCTCTTCTGAGTGAGGTTTCAGCCACTTCCCTAGGGTCATCCTTATTCTTTAGCTTCTTTAGGACTATAAAGATTTTAGTATGTTTATCCTATATTGTATGGCTAATATCTGTTTATAAGTGAGCATATACCATATGTGCCTTTCTGCTTCTGGATTACCTCACTCAGGATGACCTTTTCTAATTCCATCCATTTGCCTGTAAATTTCATTATTTCCTTGTTTTTAATTGTTGCATAGTATTCCATTGTGGAAATGTACCACAACTTCTGTATCCATTCTTCAGTTGAGGGACAAAGAAGCCAAAACCATACAGTGAACAAAAGATATCATATTCAACAAATGGAGCTGGTTTAACTGGATGTCTACATGTAGAAAAATGTGAATAGACCCATATTTTCCATCCTGCACAAAAGTAAAGTCCAAGTGGATTGAAGACCTCAATATAATACCAGGCACACTAAATATGTTAGAAGAAAAGATAGGGAAGAGCCTTGACCATACAGCATTTTAATTACATTCTCTTTTCCTGTGTTCCTTTGTTCCTTCCCTCCTCCTCTTTTCACCCTTCTCCTTCTCCCTCCTCCCTTCTCCAATGGAAAAATAAACAAATAAAGTTAAATCCAGGAATTCTGACAGATATCTCAAGTTCCCCCATCTCTTTTTTTTTTTTTTTTTTTTTTTTGAGAAGTTTCCGCAAAATATCCTAGTATGACATTAAACTTTTGATAGTCTTGTCTTAGACTCCTGCGTAGCTGGAAAAGGAAGTGTACATCAGCACGTGGGTATCCAATATTTATCTTCTTATTCCAAGCTTCTTTCACTTAGCATGATGTATTCCAGGTTCATTTATCTTCTCAAGTTTCATGGAACTGAAGTTTAGCTATAGTATGACATTATGTTAAATGAAATTATAACTCACTACTTCGTTTCTAGTGTTAGAACAAATAATATTAAAAATGTGAATTTTTCACTGTATAAAGGATATTTTTTCCAAAAATACATTATTTAAAACACAAAAGTAAAAATTATATTTTCATTAGTTGTGTATTTCATACAAAGAATGTTTATACTTACCCTTTATTTCTCACCTTCACTCCATCCAAATCCACTCCACTTTCCCTTTCAACTTCTTGTCCCTTTCCACATTACTAGCCCATCAGGACCACTTTGTATTGTCTGCGTACTCCTGGAAGTGGGGTCACCCACTGGAGCGTGTCCACCCTACCAGGATCCACACTCTGGGAATCTTCCTGCCCTGGGAACCACCAACTGGGCAAAGTTTCTTGGTTATGGTCAGCATACGAAGACCTCCTCCCCTCTTCATGCTAGAGAACTGATTGGATTGATCGTTCGTAGGTCTCATGCAGTCAATCACAACTGCTGTGAGGTCATGAGTGCAAAACTTTTATCATGTCCAAAAGCGAATGCTTTGTTCCAGATGTTCTCAACTTCTGGCACTTAGAGTCCCTCTACTTCTGCGTGTTGGGGGTGGGGTGGGGAGTCTGATATAGATGTCTGGACACTCACAAATTTCTCACACTTCTCATTTGTACATTGAGGAGTGGTGAGGTTTTTGTTCGCCACTGTGTACTGCACACAGGAAATTCTCTGGTGAAGCCTGAAGGCCACCATATATATATAAATCTATATTTATATATATATATAAATATATAAATATATTTATAAATCTATAATTATATTTAAATATATAAATATATATAAACATATATAAATCTATATTCATAAGGCACTTCCTAGTCTAAAGACTTCAGATTTCTAGGTCTGATGTTCAGACCTTTGTTCTCCTTGCACTCCTGGTGAGAGTGAAAGGTCAAATTTCATTTTTCTGCATCCAGATTCCAGTTTCCCCAACATCATTTGTTAAAAAATTGACTTTTTGGCAATGGTTAATTTTTGTATTTTGTAAAAAATCAGGTGGCTAAAGGTCATTGTACTTACATCTGGATTCTTGAGCATGAATGTAAACATATAAAAATTTTGAAGTAGAAATTGATATTTACTGATGTAGGGTAAAGTGTTGGGTCTCAAGATTCTGAGATACTGTACATCATTGAGTATATTACGCGTCAGAGAGTGGACCGTCCGTAAATTATTATTATGGGAACTTACTAACAGAAAACACTAATCAAGTCGCATAACAATATTTTGCTAAGGTGTCTTCATTCATTAAACTTACAGAATTTATGGGAAGATCATGTAGGTTAATATCCCTCAAATGATCCTGACACAGTGAACATTTAATGAGTTACAGTACATTCTAATTAAAAATAAGCAAGCACACATTTGTAAAGCACCACTAATGTTTTAAAATGTAGAATACTTTAAGTAGGATGAAGTAAGTTAAGAAAAACATCTTGAAAGAAATTTGAACTTAGTTGTCTGGAAACTTCAAAGGGGTGAGTTTTTATTTAACATGTGAATAGTAAAGGAATTAGAAAAACCTACATGAACATAGATGGGAACAATTCTACACTGTGATAGAGTCAGCCACAATTCAAGAACAATTTTTCCTGGGCTGGTACAATTTATATCCCTTTCTCTGCGGCTTTCCCATCATGGGGCCTAGTAGAACTCAATCCTTCATGGAAGCCCAGTCAGCTGTCAATGCTGACATATGAGTTTTCCATTTCAGTTTTCAGTTATTGATGGACAAAAAAAACTTTCCTCATTTTTTTTCAGGTTGGAAATGGACTCTTTACTCCTCTCATGATTCAAAAATCATCTTGTATAAATGTGCGTATGTCTTCATGTATGTATTAATATATCATGTTTTTGTACATTTTTCTTGGGTTATGATTTTTTTTCCAATTTTTCACAAAAATACATTGATTTGAGTTTTTATTACTGTCTGAAAATAAGGTAATACTAGATTTGTATTTTCATACTTCCCATTTAAAATGTTTGTGTGTAATGATTTTAAGTGGTGTGTGTGTGTATACATGACTGAGCCTGAGGAGTGTCTGAGTGAGGGTGCTATTATGTGAGTGATGGTGTGGAGGACAAAGCTGCCCTACAGCTAGAGTTAAAGGCAGTTTTCTGCACCTGAAATTGCAGCAGGAAACTGAACTCTTTTTCCCTTTTATGGAAATAGATTCTTTTCTCTTAAAATATATTCTGATTCTTCTCCTTCTACTCTGGGTTCCCAGTGTCTCCCCACCTTCTCTTCCATCTGGATCTACTCCCTTTCTAGTTCTCATTAGAAAATATCAGGCTTTCTTTCTGCGCTGCCGCTGAACCAGCTAGCAGGCACGGCCCGACATAGAGAACAAGGCCGGCGAGTTCGTGGACCTGTATATGCAGCGGAAATGCTCCGCGAGCACATCATTGGTGCCCAGGTCCACGCGTCCATCCAGTTGAACGTGGCAGAGGCTGACAAAGTCACAGGCAGGTTTAATGGCCAGTATAAAACCTACCCTATCTGCGGGGCAATTCGCAGGGTGGGCGAGTCAGACGATTGTAAAGCTAATGGAATTGTCTCAAAGAACTTTTGATCAGAAGAGGTCGGGAATATTTGTCATAAATAAAAGTGAGAAAGAAAAAAAAAAAAAAGAACAGGAGAAAACTTCCTGAACAGAACACCAACAGCACAGGCTCTAAGAGCAACAATAAATGGGACCTCATGAAATTGAAAAGCTTCTGTAAAGCAAAGGACACCGTCATCAAAACAAAGCGACTGCCTACAGATTGGGAAAGAATCATCACCAACCCTTTATCTGACAGAGGACTCATATCCAATATATATATGAAGAACTAAACAAGCTGAAAAGCAACAAACCAAGTAATCCAATTAAAAAATGGGGAACAGAGCTAAAGAGAGAATTCTCTGTAGAGGAATATCGAATGGCAGAGAAGCACGTAAAGAAATGCTCAACCTCATTAGCCATTAGGGAAATGCAAATCAAAACAACCCTAAGATTTCACCTTACACCCATCAGAATGGCCAAGATGAAAACCTTGAGTGACAACACATGCTGGAGAGGTTGTGGAGAAAGGAGAACCCTTCTCCACTGATGGTGGGAATGTAAACTGGTACAACCACTCTGGAAATCAATCTGGCGCTTTCTCAGACAACTAGGAATAGCGCTTCCTCAAGATCCAGCCATACCACTCCTAGGCATATACCCCAAAGAGGCGCAAGTACACAAAAAGGACATTTGCTCAACCATGTTTGTAGCAGCTTTATTTGTAATATCCAGAAGCTGGAAACAGCCCAGATGCCCCTCAACTGAAGAATGGATGCAGAAAGTGTGGTACATCTATACAATGGAGTATTACTCAGCAATGAAAAATAAGGAAATCATGAAATTTGCAGGTAAATGGTGGGACCTGGAAAGGATCATCCTGAGTGAGTTGTCCCAGAAGCAAAAAGACACGCATGGTATATACTCACTCATATAAACAGACAACATAGAATAAACCCACTAAAATCTGTACATCTAAACAAACTAAGCAAAAGAGAGGACCCTAACTAAAATGTTCAATCCCCATCCTGAAAGGCAAAGAGGATGGACATCAGAAGAAAAAGAAAACAGGAAACAACCTAGGAACCTGCTACAGAGGGCCTCTGAAAGCCAGAAGAAAACAGGAAACAACCTTGAAACATGCCACAGAGGGCCTCTAAAAGCCTCTGCAGTATAGACTGTCAAAGCAGATGGTGAGCCTGATGGCCAACTGATGGGCAGAGTGAATGGAATTTTATGTAAGAAGTGGGAAATAGTAAGAGCTGGAGGGGACGGGAACTCCACAAGGAGAGCAACAGAACAAGATAATTTGAACACAGGGAACTTCCCAGAGACTCATACTCCAACCAAGGACTATTAGTGGAGATAACCTAGAACTCCTGCACAGATGTAGCCCATGGCAGTTCAGTGTCCAAGTGGGTTTCATAGTAATGGGAAGAGGGACTGCCTCTGACATAATTTTATTGACCTGCTCTTTTATCACCTCCCCCTGAAGGGGGTGCAGCCTTACCAGGCCACAGTAGAAGACAATGCAGCCACTTTTGATGAGAACTCATAGACTAAGATCAGAAAGGAGAGGAGAACCTCCCCTATCAGTGGACTTGGGGAGTGGCATGCATGCAGAAAGGGGAGGGAGTGTGGGATCGGGAGGGGAGGGGGGAGGGGCCTATGGGGGGATACAAAATGAATAAAGTGTAATTAATAAAAAATTAAAAAAAATATCAGGCTTCTACAAGATAAAAACAAAATGTAAAATGTAAGTAAAGAAAAGATTAAAAAAAATAACATCGAATTTGGACAAAGCAAACCAACAGAAAGAAAAAGATCCAAGAAAAGACACAAGAATAGAGACTCATTCATTCACACTGCCAGGAGTCATGTAAAAACCTGAACTTAAAGTCAAACTCTACACACAGAGGACCTGTGCAGCCCACACGGCCATGGACTTGCTGCTTCAGTCTCTGTGAGTTCAGATGAGCTTTGCCCAGTTGACTTCGTAGATCTTGTTCTCCTGGTGTCTTTATCCCTTTTAGCTCTTACAGTCCTTCTGTCTCCTTTCACACAATGTTTCCTGGGCATTGAAAAGAGGAAACAGGTGGAAATATCCTATATAGAGCTGTGTTCCAAGGGGTCTCTGTCTGTCTCCAACTCTCTCTCTGTCTCTGTCTCTCAGCCTCTCTCTCCCTCTCTTGCTCTCGCTCCCTCTGTCTCTATCTTTCTATCTCCATTACCCTTCCCCTCTCCCTCTCTTTACTTTCTGTGGTGTCTGGCTGTAGGTCTCTATATTATGGGAACTGAACTCTTTTTCTTCTTATTATTATTATTTACAATTTATTTGCTTTGTAGCTCAGCTGTAGCCCCCTCACTCATCTCTTCTCAGTCCTACCCTACCTCTCTCTTCCTCCCTATCCCTCTTCCCTAGTTCACTGATATGAGATGTTCTCCTCCACTCATTTCTGAAGCTTGTCTATTAAGTTCTATCAGGTCTGCCTGGATCCTCTTCCTCTGTGGGCTGGCTTGGTTCTCCTACCAGGAGAAGAGATCAAGGATCAGGCAACCAAGTTCATGTCAGAGAATGTCTCTTCTCCTCTTACTAGAGTGCCCACATAGAGACTGGGCTATATCTATGGGCTACATCTGAGCAGGGGGTCTAGGTCCTCTTTATGTATGGTCTTTGATAGATACATTAGTCTCTGAAGTATTGCTTGGGCCCTGCTTTTTTGGCTTGGTTGGTTTCCTTCTGTGGCTCCTGTCCCCATCCCTCTGGGTCCTTCTATTCTTTCCCCCAGTTTTCATAAAACTCCCCACAATCTGTTCAAAGTGTTGTTGTGAGTTGCTTCAATCCCCTGCTGGGGGGAGTCTTTTAGAAGACATCTGTCATAAGCTCCCGTCCTGTTCCCTCTCTTTTACTGCTTCCACTGTCTATCCTGTTTTCTCCTCTGAATGAGATTAATCATCTTCCCTAGGATCCTCCTTGTTGTTTAGCTTCTTTAGTGCTACCTCAAGACCCAGCTACACCACTCCTAGGAACATATTTGAAAGATGCTCAACCATACAACAAGGACATTTGCTCAACTATGTTCATAGCAGCTTTAGTGGTAATAGCCAGAATCTGGAAACAGCTTAGATATTCCTCAAATGGTAGAATGGATGCAGAAATTATGGTATATTTACACAATTGAATACTACTCAGATATTAAAAACAAGGAAATTATGAAATCATGAAATGGATAGAACTAAAAAAAGATCATCTTGAGTGTAGTATTCCTGAAGCAGAAAGACTCGTATGATATATACTCATTTATAAGTGATGTTATCCACACAATATATGATAAACATACTAAAATCTATCAACCTAAAGGAAACAACTACTTTTAATTAAATTTTTATTTCTTTACATTAATTACATTTTATTATCTTTGTAGCCTGGCTATAGCCTCCTTCCTCATTCCCTTCCAACCCCCTCTCCCCCCCTCATCTCCTCCCATGCCACTCTCCAAGTCCACTGATAGGGGAGGTATGCCTCCCCTTCCATCTGACCCTAGTCTATCAGGTCTCATCAGGACTGGATGCAATGTCCTCCTCGGTGGCCTGACAAGGCTGCTCCTCCTTCAAGGGGGGTGGTCAAAGAGCCAGCCATTGAGTCCATGTCAGAGACAGTCCCTGTTCCCATTACTAGGACACCCACTTGGATTCTAAACTGCCATGAGCTACATCTGAGCAGGTGTTCTAGGTTATAACCATGAATGGACCTTGGTTGGACTATCACTCTTAACTTGAATCCTCTTTAAGAACAGCACATGACAAGCCCTTTATCCAGAACCACACAGCTTTTCTTTAGTTGTGTAACTGTAAATGATTTTCAATATAACTCCACATGGAACAAATTTAATGAGATACATGCTAAACATCTAATGATGAATGAATCTACCAAGTCACATGTTGCTTGGGGTACTGATGACAAAATAATTTATGATGAAATCTTCTTGAGTGATAAGCTTGCTCAGAATGTGTCTAACAGCACATTAAATGCTACAGGCAGAAATGATGATGTTTGAATCCTAACACTGTTTATATGCTTGGGCAAGCTTGCAAGACAAGCTCAAAGCAGAAGAGATGAAACAATATAAAATTTACTAAAATAATGCAGAAATTGCAATAAAGAGATTGAAGTAGAAGTAGTCAAAGGATTCAGATGAAGAGGAATACGTACTACACTGGATTTGTAAAATATAGGTCTCGTTCACTTCGATGGATAATCTTAGCTGACAAATTGATTGTATCAAAAGTCAGTTAAAAGACACAGTTTTGTGTGTGTGTGTGTGTGTGTGTGTGTGTGTGTGTGTGTGTTCATGTGAGTATTTCCTAGAAGGAATAACAGGGAAGAACACCATTCCCAAAAATGAGCAGAACCTTTCAATGTCATCCCAGTATAAGGTGATACGAGAGAAAGACGTTAACGTTATTTGTATTCTTACATAGCATGTTTAACACCAATTAAGATATCCGTGTCTTTATGTGTAAAACTAAGTCATTAAACTAGATTAAGTTTTCCTGCCATCCTTCTCAACACCACGACTTGGAATGGGATAATGCTTAGCTGTTTTCACAGGAACAATCTCAGAGGTTTATCCATAAAAATAAGCACCAACTGAATTTCTTTGATAACTCTGCAGGAATACTGGGCTCAAAATGGAACTGCTTCTGCTTCACCTAACTTGGCTTGTTCTGAAGTCATCTGTGAGCTTTAGCGGGCTAAAACTCTGTGATGTTCTACCCAAGGCTGGGCACCAGTATTGGCTTTTGTCCAGAAGCTCAGCAGAGTCTGCAAAGAGAACACTACCTCAAAGCTTCCTATATGTCTTGGATTCTCATAGGATTACAGCTAGATACTACCAGGAAGTATTCCAAATGTGATTGTTCAATCAGAAGAAAATTATTAATAGTCTTAATGAAGACAACTCTGTTACTAATATGTCAGTAATATGTCAGCCAGGCCTAAGGAAATGAACAAAAAAGATTTCACCTCTCACTAGAGAAAATGACAAAGGCATCTGTATTTAGGTATCATTTTGCTAACACACACACACACACACACACACACACATACACAAGAATACTGTTTTCCATCAAAATACACTCTTCTTTTTAAAAATAATTACACTATTTGTTTTTATTGGAAATACTTTTTTCATAGACTATATTCTAATTATGCTTCTCCTACTCCAAACTTTTCCAAGACCCTTCCCAGCTCTCCACCTACCCAAATCCACACCCTTTCTTGCTCTCTCTAGAAAACAAGTAGGCATCTAAGATAACAAAACGAAATAAAAATAAGCCTGAAAAGAACAAAAAAACAAAAAGTAAAAACCAAAATAAATGAAAGAAACAAGCAAAAACAAAATGAAAGAAAAAGTACAAAAAATATATAGCCTCAGACACACACACACACACACACACACACACACACACACACATTGGCAAGCACAGAAATTCCATACAAACATAAAATTGGAAACCATAAAATATAAGCAAAAGACTTATAGGGGAAGAAAAAAAATGTCCGAACAAGGCATGATGAGACAAAAGAAACCTCTAAAACTACAACTGCTTTTGTTTTGTGTTGGCAATTTACTGGTGGTTTTGGAGCCTGGCCTTGCATACTCAGTGATACTCTATTGGAAAAAACTAACTCCTTATTTGCAAGTGGTTATCAGCTGCAAATAGCTTCTGTGTTAGGACTGGAGCCTTTTGTGCTCTTTATCTCTCAACACTGTGATGTCAATAGGTTCAGCCTGTACAGGCACTATGTGAACTGCCACAGTCTCTGTGAGTTCCTATGTGCATTAATCCAGCTATGTTTAGAATCCCTTGGTCCTCCGTGTACTCCTTCCCCTCTGGCTCTTACAATCTCTCTGCCTCCTCTTCCTTATAGTGCCCAGAGCTTTGAGAGGAGGGGACTGATGGAGACATCCCATTGAGAAATGAGAGTTCCAAGGCATCTCACACGCTGTACATGCTCCAGCTGTGTGCCTCTGTATTTGTTCCCAATCGACAGTAGAAGACAGTTTCTCTGATGATGGCTGAGCAGAACAGTAGTATTTGTTTTTACCCTAGGTTTCTAGTCTATTTAGTCTCAAGTTTTTGGTCACCCTAGAAGTTTTAGGGATGGGTTCCATCTAATTGAGTGGGCTTTAAATCCAATCAGCATTGTGTCGTTAGTCTCACAAGATTTGTGCTACTATTACATTACTGCATCTTGCAAGCAGGTCCCCATTTTTGATCAAAGGGTTTGGGGATACCTTATTGTTTAATTTGTCCTTTGGTATCCTTCAGAGTACCTGCTTGTACCCTGAACTAACGTCAGTAGAGAGTTTAGACAGGAACCAAATCCACTTCTCCATATTCAACAAGTCCTAGAGGTTTTGTCTGTCAATGAGGCTGCAACGTCATTTTGCAGAGTATCATTTTGCCAAGTGACGAGAACCGGGTTGCTGGGAGTTTCGGCAGCCCCGTTAGCCAACAACGCTATTAGATAAAACTCCTTCCAGGACTGCAGACTTCACTTAATGACAGGAGTTGTCTAGCTGGGGAATCATTTCTCCCATTTGGTGATTCCATTTAAATCACAAACACACACACATTCCATATACATATTTGTATACACATACACACATTCCATTCACACACACAGGCACACACACACACACACACACACACACACACATATTAGGAAGCTTCTACTGTATTAGATTTTTCATACAACCCTTGAAATGGTCCTTTGTTTTTCCTGTCTCTTCCCACATTCTTTCCATCATCCCCTTTCTCTCCCTTTCCATTTGACCTCCCATTCTAGTCCCCTAATCCATTCATAACTACCTAATCTATTTCAATTCCTGGGAATTGCTGCCCTAGCCCCTTCCTCTGTGGATATTTGTATTGTGGCCTGCTTTTCAAATTCTTAACTGCTAGCTTCTACATATAAGCAGTTACATATCAAAATATACTCTTTTTAACCCCTTGTCTCAAAATAATTCTGTTTCTTGTCTGATTGAACTCTAATAGGATTTCTTTATCAAAATAAAGGCCACATATAAACAGGATATCATATCTTGAAAGCCTGACAAATTAAGGAGCAAATCTGTTTCTACAAACTCAACACATTAAGAATGAGGGAGGGAGAAGTAAAACCCAGTTTATTCTTCTGTCCTAGATTCTGCCAGCCAGTTCTTAGCCATGAGTCTCTAGAAATAGGAGGAATATTGATTTGTGGCTTTTGCTGATTTCTATGCAGTAAATAACTCCAAAATGAAAAATTTTAATCTATTAATGAGCTGTCAGCAGCTTGCAGAATTACTAGAAATTTAACAAATTGCTCTGACAGAACACACTTTCACTCAACAAGGGAAGCTGAAAATATTAACCATACCAGTGGCATGCACTGACTCTGAAATCAAGCTAGGGATAGATTGATTGGCTTGTTTGTTTGTTTCTCTTGTTGACAACTTATTAGAGATATGGACATTGGGAGTGGGTCGTTATGACTTTGAACTATACTCTGATCTACTAATTCTTTTTCTTTCTGTCATTCTTTATTTTTCACACACTCAGATACGCCCATGATATATACATACAATGAGTATTTTCAGTCATTCTGAACATAAGAACTTTGAAGTGAAAACTTTCCATTTTATTTTGCACTGTTTCTATCAAGTTAACTTAAAATGTTTTAAAGTGTGTAAATTTTCCATGTATCAGTTTATAACTCAATCCATAAAAAAAAACCTGTAATACTTAACCCAAATCACATGACTACATTTAAAAATTGGTTCCTTATTACCTTAGCCATGGGAAAATAGTGCTATAGAAGCCTTTTGAGAGTAAAAATGGTAACAGAATTGGTCTAAGATAAATATACTTTTTGAGGAAATACTGCCTCACAAAAAAGCACTGCCTTCACTGTGAGAACTTAAGAGAGAGTTTAACAAGTATGCCTTTGAAACTTCATATTAGATTATATCACT
Source organism: Psammomys obesus (assembly GCF_907164565.1). Lineage (NCBI taxonomy): Eukaryota > Metazoa > Chordata > Mammalia > Rodentia > Muridae > Psammomys > Psammomys obesus. The sequence continues at coordinate 9,132,246 of NW_026591643.1, read as the reverse complement.
CTGGCAATGCCTTATATTTGAACACTGACTACCAAGCATATCCAAACCTACAACTCTGGGACAATATGTATCCCAAGATAGCTTTGAATGCAACCCAACACATTTGCAGATGACATTATACAACATTATTATTAGATTAGACATCCCTGTGGGGGTAATAAACAATCTCTTTGGGGAAATATCTATGAATGAACTTTTATAATTCTTAATTTGTCAAATGATAGATAAAACCATTTTCTCTTCATTCTGCTTAAAAGCAGACAGAATACTACTTTAACGGATAGGTTCTCTGCATTTGGACCTGTTTACGTGCAGATGGTATCAGTTAGTGACCCCTTTAATACTGAAGTAGAACCTCTGCCCTTTTTCCTCCAAGTGTAGTAGATTTGTTTTTAATTTCTATGCTACCATGTATGACAGATTAACCAACCCCAACCGTATGTCATAAAGATTTTTTTTAAATTAAAACAAGATCAGGCTTTTATTCGTCTACTCCTTCTTAACGTATTATTTTAAGTAGAAATATATTCTTTCCACCTCCCAGTGACAAAATTGGTGCTTAACAGCAATATTTGCTAAGACAATATCACAGTATATACACAATATCGGAGAACTGCACTCCAGAATGATTAACAAATTTAATCTTGTAAACCTAAAACAAGAACTTTTCCCCATATAAATTTATTCAATATGTCTGAGCTATTCTTAGTGGTTCTCTCCTCCCTGTAATAATGATTACCCTTGACAGTCTTCTAAAAGCTTGATTTTCTAGAACTTCATTTACATGCCTAAAGGTTAGTCTTGGCAAGTGGCTGGGTCTGCCCAAAGCTAATCTTAGCGTCCTGTAATTCTCAACCAAGTGACTCTTTATAGAAGCGAGCAGTCATGGGGTGAGGCATAGGAGGCTACAATGAGAGGAAAATCAAAAACGAAAACTAACCAACCAAGAAAATGAAACAATTTTATTCAATTTCTTAAGACAAAACATGTTAAGCCACTTAAAGGAATAGTTTTGTCACTGTCGTGATGGTGCGTATCTATGATACCAGATAATCAGCACTGATATGCAGTGATCATGAACTCTGAGCCTTCGTGGTCTAGTCAGTGAGTTCAAAGCCAGTCTCAGAAATTTGCTAAAACATTGCCTCAGAATGAGAAGTGAAATGCAGACTGGAAATATAGCTCCCTGATACTGTGAGTGTACAGCTATGCAAAACCATGCGCTGATAGTCCACATTTTAAAATTGGAAGTATAATTTTGTTTTCATTATTTTTTATGTTTCTACAGGTTTTATATATGGCTAGCTGTGTCTTTTTTTATGCCTTGAACTAATGTAGCTACTGAAGTGGGGCAGATTCTGATTTTGGTGAGTGGTTATACCTAATTTAACCCTAATTAAAATGACCATGAACAACTTTCTAATCTCCTTCTCTAGGATTTCGATGCTGGATACATCATCAAATTTCCTTTATTCAGTGCCATTATCCCTGTAACTAGTGTCCCTCATTTCTGCAAAGGAAAGACTAATACAGACTTTGATCATCTATATACTAAGTGTTACTCAGCAATTTTCTAGGTGACCTTCCTTTACTCTTCTCACTTTTGATGTGTTAATGATATTTTTAAAAGACATAATATAACTAGACAGCTTATCAGAAAGGTTTTGTAAAGTGTGGTATATTTATATGAAGGATAACAGTGCCCTTGCTAGGGACCCTTCAGCAGAACCCTCTGGGGAGGCAGCTTGTGCTTACATGGAATGATGCACTGACTGGATAAAGGCAGCCAGCTGACACTGACTGTATTATTGAAAGAAGAACCCTCTGTACATGGCCACTGCATGCACTATTGCCTTCGGAAAGAAGGCCATCCACCAGTGGGGCCCATCTGTCTCGGGCAGCCAGCCAGGCAGCTCCAAGCTGTCAACCAACCAGCTCCTAGCTCAGTTGGTTTATCCACATTACATATGAAATGCCAGTAATTTCAATCTGTTTGGATACTTGATCTATAGCATGCCAAACGATCAGTTTGTCTAATCTGGATATTGGTTTCTTCAGGTGTTTTAGAGGTATATAGGTATATGGATCCTATACAAAACAAAGTGTGCACCCAGGACTCTGAGACCAAGAGAAAGTGTTCTTAAAGCATGTGCTATTATTATTCCCAAATCTCATCCATGCCAAAATAACTTGCATATGGAAAAGAAAGTTAATACCTTGCAAAAAAAGAATATGTTATTCAATTCCCAACTGAAAAACCCTACTTTTCTGTACCATATATTTATCTTCCTGACCTAGTTGATGTACTTGAAATTTGATATTTTTATGCTCTTTTGAAATTAATAATTGCCAGTTTGTTCCAAGAACAAAATCAATCTTAGGTGACATAATTGGATGAATTATCCAAATAAACCAAATAAACAAATCTTGGAGGAAAAGAAGGTAGACAATATTCAATAAGATTTTTTATCTATGATAAAAGCTATATGGCATTAGCTTTATCTATCTATCTATCTATCTATCTATCTATCTATCTATCTATCTATCTATCTGGTGTTTGTTTTTAAATCTCAACCACAGTTGCCCTTCCCTCCCCTTCTCACATTCCCTCACGCCCCCACCTCTCCTCCACTCAACCTAATACACTCCTCCATTTCTCTACAGAGAAGGGCAGGCCTCCCAAGGATATCAACCAGCCAACTAGGCTGAAAGAGGCAACCGAGTAGAAAGAAATGGTGCAAAAAAGCAGGCAACATAGTCAGAAATAGTCCCTGTTCTTACTGTTAGGAGTTCCACAAGAAGACCAAGTTACAAAGCTGTAACCTATGCACAGTGCCTAGGTCAGTCCCATGCTAGCTTCCTGGTGAGGAGTACAGACTGTGAACACACATGAGCCCGTGTTAGTTGATTCTGCGGGTTTTCTTGTGGTGTTCTTGACCACTCTGGCCTCTACAATCCTTCCTCTCCCACTTCCAAAGAATTACCTAAGAATATCTGACTGTGGGTCTCTGCATGTGTTTCCATCAGTTGCTGAGTGAAGCCTTTCAATGACAATTGGGCTAGGCACCAACTTATGAATGTAGGAGAAGATCATTAGGAATCATTTCATTGACACCATTAGATATTTTTACAATAGATAAAATACTAACCTTTGAAGTTAAGTGTGAATAAATCAAAGCATCGTATGATTTGTTTCAGTTGTGTGGAAAGACTTCCAAAAGAGATGGAATAACTGAGTTATAAACTCTGAAAAGGATGATGGAGGATCGCCTGGATACTGTCATTTTTATTAATGTCTGTCTATCAAATGCTAATCAAATAATATTGCTGTGGGAAAACTTAAAAATACTCACAATGATCAACTTCTGTACCCTCTTATATGTTGGCTGTTTTGCCCAGTGCAATTACTGAATTGACGTGGAGGAAAAAATAATGTGTCACTGAAGAATCTAAGATGTAATAATTTGCCATGTCTAATAATTAATGGCTAATATATGTGTAAACCTGATCCAGCTTGATGGAAGAAGAAAGTCATAGAAACCAGGCACTACTAACACCCCAACTGATAGTGCATCACATTCTAGTTGCAGAGCTCCCTATACTGCCACCGGTAAGCAAAGATGTACAAGAGAACACAGCAGTGTGTTCAATAAGCAGCTAAGAGAAAGAATAATTTGCCAAAAAAAGAACATGAAAATGTTGGATGATTCTAAGAGTTTAAATAAGGAGAGATGAGACATAGCATTAGAGGATAATGGATTATGAAACCATTTCAAAAGGCTGGTAATGAAAGAAGGATTACTAGAAGGGAATTTAGTAGATAGTAGAGAAGATAATGTGATTTATAGTCGGCTGCATGATACATAAGAGCATATCTTCAGGCTGGGGTGATGAGTTAGTCGCTTAAAATATTCCATGTAAAAAAAGAGGACTAAAGATTTGATACCCAGATCATGAATGCTAGGTGAGTATGATTGATCATCTCTAATTACTGACTAAGAAGGCAGAGATGAGGCATATCAGTAATTTCTAAGACTGGCAATATTAGTGAGCACTGGGTTCAATTGAAAAATCATGCTTTATAAAGAACAATAAGGTAGAGAGCAATGGAAGAAGATTTCTGACCAACCTAATACATACATACACCTTTCTGTGCACTCACACCCACACATAATCACATAAATGTAAGCATGCAAACACACATGCATACACACCTACAAAGGATAAGAAGATGAAGACAAGGAGGACAAAGACAGATGATAACTACAAAGATAGAAGGAGGAGGAGGAAGTTGATGACAAATGTTGCTAGGGCAAATGTCAGTTTGGAGAAATTGGCATTTTAATATCATTCAGTTGTAGTTAGCTTGGTTAGCAATGCCATATAAAGAAGCATAGGAGAGATATTCTCTCTCTCTCTCTACATATATATCTTAAATAAAAAAATTACCTTCAAGTCACATTAAATTAATTTTAATGCAATTCTGTGATAGTTTACACTCTAAAGAACATGCAATTTAAGACGTATATGAAAGTCTGTATACCAAAAGTAATAAGTGAGACATGAAGGAGGAGCTGGAATACGAAGCATCTCCTGAGACATGAAAGTGAGGTTGCTTTTGACCAACAGCGACAGTTCCAGTGTAAACCCCTCAGTATTTTTCTTGTACTGTTTTTCACTCAGCATGTTTTGCTCACACTTTCTCTCCAACACCTCCTAGATACTCCTCACCTCCCTCCCCACTGAACTTTAAGATTATTTTCCACACTGCATTTGATGATTCCTTTTCAACCTTCCTTTCAAAAAAAAAAACAAAAAACAAAAACCAAGCTGATAAGCAAGCAACACAACAATAACAACAAAAACAAAACAAAAGACAAAAAAATAGCAAAACAAAAGAAAAAGCTCACAAACTCACAAAACAGTTTAGTCTGTTTTGTGTTGGCCAAGTACTGGGCCAACCATTGCCCTGTAAAGTGGTTAATAAGAGATGGCAATAGGAGATAACTAATCCCCACTTCTTTCTTAGCAGTGTTAATTGCAAATAGTTTGTTGGTTAGTGTTTAAAATCCTCTCACAAGGCTGATACTTTAAAGCTCAGCACATTTAATTTGTGGGAAGTGGCACCTAATAATTGGAGAAGGGAAAACAAGGAGAGAGGGTGCCTACCAGTGTACTTGGGGCATACGTGGATGTAGGCTAATGAAGTGTAATCAGGGATGAATAGGTAGAAAATGTAGTTTCTATGTAACATATACATAAATATAAATAAAAATCTAGCATAGTATCAAAAACAATCAATGACACCATCTGGACCCTTCTATAAAACCAATATTTAATTACTAGTATCATGTGATTTTGAGAGTCTGGATGTGGAGAGACCTGCTCAGAGACCCCTGATTTAGGCAAGATGAAAGGTAATGAGGTACAAAGTATTGCCTCAAATATAGGAATGGAAAAGATTTCAGTGATGATTGAAAAAAAAAAAAAAAACAGAAATAACAGTTTGCTAATTGTTTCACTGCTGTGGGCGCAGAGCGATCGAGGCTGACTGTGGTCAAGTCCACGGTGAATCACACTGTCATCACATTGCAGCACATGAATTAGTGGTCTGGGGATTGCTGCTGGCTGTAATGTGTGAATAATTCTGGGGGTGAGCCTGGGCCTGTAATGAGAAACAGATGTAGGGAAAGAACACGGAAAGCTGACTGCAGCAATGCAAACTGCAGCATGTGGTGGCTTTACTGATGAGGACACTCTACTCTCAGAGCTCACTGCAACCATCAGAGAAAATTTTGCTTAACTCGGGCCATCTGCTTCATCCCCAGACACTCTCTGCTCTTCCACCCACACGCCAAGCATGGTCTTCTAAACAGAATGGAAAGAAAATGGGAAAGGAGGAAATATTGAGATCATATTTTCCTATCAATGTTTCTTAGGTTGGACGTCATTGAGGGAGAAGATAACACCAAGTATGGAATCACAGGTAGAAAACATGCTTCTGTCATACACAATTGATAATGCATTGCTACTTGGGGTGGATAAAAGAGATTACAGAAACTGCCCCAGCCCATCTATTTTTGCCAGGTGCTTTGCCAGTTCTAGCATTCTTTTGTAGGACTATGAAAATACAGTAGTAAAGCCACTAATCTAGAGCTATCAGTCTGCATGCTGGGAGTGCTATGGTGAGAGGTAAAGATCATACAGCTCTTCAGGGACAGGATGAACCCTGTGCTCTTCTTACAACGCATTGAATATATCAAGAAATAATAACTGACTCTCTTCTGCTCATGTGATTTTAAATTGTCTTTTTGTTCTAAATTTTGATTTGTAGGTACTTAATGATTCTTGTAACAGTACTTCTTCGGGTTCAAAGCCTTTTTACCATAAATTCTAGAGAATTTAGTGGATGATATTCTTAGATGAGGCCCTCTCCAGAAAGTGTCTTTGGAAAAAAAAAAATGACTGGTTTACCAAATGCCACAATCTGGACCTAGAAAATTTTCATGCTGATTTGAAGAATGCCTTGGTCTTAAGAAAACAAAATGCAGTACTTACTCTTAGACAATTCAGAAGTTTGGTGAAGGCTTTTGATACACATTTCATAATCAGAATCTATTTCAAGGTACTGAAATCTGCACAAAGAGATGAAAAATTGTAATGTGCTCCAGTTATACATACAGCAAATACTAGAATCCGTATTGGAACCCACACAGTAACTAAACCACGCTTTAAATCACTGGAATATACTGGCTGCTTAGCACCCCTCATTATTCACACAAACATTACCAGTGGAAAATAGAGCAAATAAACGTGTATTTCCTTTGAAATCTCTAATCAATTTGGGCATGGTATTATTTGCACAAGAAGAAATTGAGGAATATTTCACTTTCTTATTGGAGTCAAGATATATAATCAACCTGGACTGGTGGAAATAATAGCTCTTTTGGCTTCACTTATTTTTTAGTCTGGAACTGTATCTCTGATGCTAAGGATGGATGTCTCTACTCATAAGGATTTTAAACCTTGAAGCTAACTATTTCCAAACGTTTGTGACTGTTCCAGTTCAATGATAACTAAGTGCAATGAGCCAATTGTGTGGTTAATAAATACTGGCTAAATAGGTGAATGATTGACTATGACTCCAGATTTTCAAAATGAGACTCAACAGTGTAAAATGTCATATGTTTTTCACTAGCTCTCCAAAGGTCTCTGAAGAATAATCAAGCATGAGTGATCACTTCAAAGTTGTTAGACTTATTTTGTGAGGAAACATAGTTTAATCTACATTTAATTCTTCATTTGAGTAAAATATATGACAAATATATTCAAATTAGTTTTAAAGCTTTTAATTCAGTCAGTGGCACTGGGAACACTCATGGTGATGCACAACTATCACTACTATGTAATCAAGTTTTTTTCTATCCCAAAAGGAAGCATGTGACCACTACTGAGTTACATTATATATAGTCCTCGCCCAGCTTAGTGATAGTGCGTACGTTGATTTAACCAACACATTCCATCTTCTGGGAGTGTTTTCATTACCTGTGTTTCTGCTGAGCCTAATCAATTCAAGTCCACCTTTGCTGTTATTTAGATACCCTACACAGCATCTTCTCCTATTAATGTGTGTATATTTTGCTAAACACCCTTTATATTATACTATTTGAAGCGTGGTACTTCTGTAACAGAGAGTATCAAGCAAACTTATCTCATATGTGGAGAATGACATTACACGTCTTTAATTTATTCTTCAATTGTTTTAGTTTTGAGAGGAGCTGGATTACACTGCTGACATATATTAAACTTGACAAGCAAGTTTTCTATACTCTACTTATGTCTTGTTTCCTCATATAGAAAGATGTTTTTCAAAAACTAAATTCAGGATTTCAGATTCATCATTTTGAATTTCACTTAAAGCATTTTGTACTTTACTGACAGTTTTTGAGATCTGATTTTTTTAATTTTTTATTAATTACACTTTATTCATTTTGTATGAATGAAATCATAAGCCCCTCCCTCCTCCCCTCCCGATCCCACCCTCCCTCCCCTTTTTGCATGCATGCCACTCCCCAAGTCCACTGATAGGGGAGGTTCTCCTCTTCTTTCTGATCTTAGTCTATCAGTTCTCATCAAAAGTGGCTGCATTGTCCTCTACTGTGGCCTGGTAAGGCTGCTCCCCCCTCAGGGGGAGGTGATCAACGAGCAGGCCAATCAGATTATGTCAGAGGCAGTCCCTCTTCCCATTACTATGTAACCCACTTGGACACTGAACTGCCATGGGCTACACCTGTGCAGGGGTTCCAGGTCATCTCCACCAATAGTCCTTGGTTGGAGTATGAGTCTCTGGGAAGTTCCCTGTGTTCAAATTATCTTGTTTTGTTGTTCTCCTTGTGGAGTTCCCGTCCCCTCCATCTCTTAATATTTCCCACTTCTTACATAGAATTTCATTCACTCTGTCCTTAGTTGGCCATCAGGCTCAGCATCTGCTTTGACAGTCTATACTGCAGAAGCTTTCAGAGGCTCTCTGTGGCATGTTTCAAGGTTGTTTCCTGTTTTCTTCTGGCTTTCAGAGGCCCTCTGTAGCAGGTTCCGAGGTTGTTTCCTATTTTCTTTTTCTTCTGATGTCCATCCTCTTTGCCTTTCAGG
>NW_026591643.1:9087300-9123197 GCF_907164565.1 Psammomys obesus | reverse complement strand
TCTTTGGGGTATATGCCTAGGAGTGGTATGGCTGGATCTTGAGGAAGTGCTATTCCTAGTTGTCTGAGAAAGCGCCAGATTGATTTCCAGAGTGGTTATACCAGTTTACATTCCCACCAGCAGTGGAGAAGGGTTCCCCTTTCTCCACAACCTCTCCAGCATGTGTTGTCCCTTGAGTTTTTCATCTTGGCCATTCTGATGGGTGTAAGGTGAAATCTTAGGGTTGTTTTGATTTGCATTTCCCTAATGGCTAATGAGGTTGAGCATTTCTTTAAGTGCTTCTCTGCCATTCGATATTCCTCTACAGAGAATTCTCTCTTTAGCTCTGTTCCCCATTTTTTAAGTGCATTACTTGATTTATTGCTTTTCAGCTTGTTTAGTTCTTTATATATATTGGATATGAGTCCTCTGTCAGATAAAGGGTTGGTGATGATTCTTTCCCAATCTGTAGGCAGTCGCTTTGTTTTGATGATGGTGTCCTTTGCTTTACAGAAGCTTTTCAATTTCATGAGGTCCCATTTATTGATTGTTGCTCTTAGAGCCTGTGCTGTTGGTGTTCTGTTCAGGAAGTTTTCTCCTGTACCAATGAGTTCTAGGGTATTCCCCACTTTTTTTTTCTAGCCGATTTAATGTGTCTGGTTTTATGTTGAGGTCTTTGATCCACTTGGACTTCAGTTTTGTGCAGGGTGATAAGTATGGATCTATTTTCATTTTTCTACATGTAGACATCCAGTTGGACCAGCACCATTTGTTGAAGATGCTATCTTTTTCCATTGTATGGTTTTGGCATCTTTGTCAAAAATCAGGTGTCCGTAAGTGTGTGGGTTTATTTCTGGGTCTTCTGTTCGATTCCATTGATCCACCATTCTGTTTCTATGCCAGTACCATGCAGTTTGTATAACTGTTGCTCTATAGTACAGCTTGAGATCAGGGATGGAGATACCTCCAGAAGATCTTTTATTGTAGAGGATTGTTTTAGCAATTCTCGGTTTCTTGTTATTACATCCAAAGTTGAGAATTTTTCTTTCCAGGTCTGTAAAGAATTGTGTTGGCAATTTGATGGGAATTGCATTAAATCTGTAGATTGCTTTTGGTAAGATGGCCATTTTTTCAGGAGCAGGTAAATCAATTAAATAGTCCTATATCCCCCAAAGAAATAGAAGCAGTCATCAAAAGTCTCCCATCCAAAAAAAGCCCAGGACCAGATGGCTTCAGCGCAGAATTCTACCAGACCTTCAAAGAAGAGCTAATTCCAATTCTCTTCAAACTATTCCACAAAATAGAAACAGAAGGAACATTACCAAACTCATTCTATGAAGCCACAATCACCTTGGTACCTAAACCTCACAAAGATTTAACAAAGAAAGAGAATTTCAGGCCAATCTCCCTTATGAACATTGATGCAAAAATACTTAACAAAATACTTGAAAACCGAATCCAAGAACACATCAAAGAAATTATCCACTATGACCAAGTAGGCTTCATCCCAGGTATGCAGGGGTGGTTCAATATACGGAAATCCATCAATGTGATCCACCATATTAACAAACTGAAAGAAAAAAACCACATGATAATCTCCCTAGATGCTGAAAAAGCATTTGACAAAATCCAACATCCATTCATGTTTAAAGTACTGGAGATATCAGGGATACAAGGCACATATCTAAACATAGTAAAGGTGATTTACAGCAAGCCTATAGCCATCATCAAACTGAACGGAGAGAAACTTAAAGCAATCCCACTGAAATCAGGGACAAGACAAAGCTGCCCACTCTCTCCATATCTCTTCAACATAGTGCTGGAAGTCCTTGCTAGAGCAATAAGACAGTTGAAGGAGATCAAGGGGATACAGATGGGAAAGGAAAAAGTCAAATTATCACTATTTGCAGATGATATGATAGTATATATGAGTGACCCCAAAAACTCTCCCAGGGAACTCCTACAGCTGATAAACACCTTCAGCAAAGTGGCCGGATACAAAATTAACTCAAAAAAATCAGTAGCCCTCCTGTATACAAAAGACAAAAGGGCTGAGAAAGAAATTAGGGAAACAGCACCCTTCACAATAGCCACAAATGACATAAAGTACCTTGGTGTAACCCTAACCAAGGAAGTCAAAGACTTGTATGAAAAAAATTTCAAGTCTCTGAAGAAAGAATTAGAGGAAGCTATGACAAGATGGAAAGATCTCCCATGCTCATGGCTTGGCAGGATTAACATAGTAAAAATGAGATCTGATTTTTAATTAATTATTTTAGTGTTTCAAGTGACTTTCAAATATCATATTAAGTTGTATGATTCAAGTCTTTTGACAAATTTTATGTAATGTAATGCTGATACACACACATATATGAAATATTCTGGATTTATGAGTTTTTAAGAGTCTTGGGAAAGCATTAAATATGCTTTAGAAATATGTTTTTCTATTTCACAATTCATAATACCTATGTAGATCCCAACAGATATTAAGCAGAGCTACAGTATACTGTTAGCATAATTATGAAAATGTAGAATTGAGTTCCTTATTGTTTTAATCACTGGAATATGCTGAATTTCAGCAGTAACCACCCAAAATTCTTTGTCCAAGCATATTCCCTGAAACATCTCATTACAGTATATCCCTCCAGTGATTATAGTGTTTTTGCAGATTACATTATAAATTTGCTTTGTATTTACATAAATACAAAGTTGCGAAATGGTGTTAAATATAAGCCTCATGTACAAGCCAACCACCATTTAAGAACTGAGATCTTTAGTCAGTTCTAGAATTGGATGCACAGTGATTCAAAAAATAAGAAAATTATGGTGTAATGGGTAGCTATTCCTTAGAACATGGAAAGGGAAACCATTTGAGAAGGCACAAAAGTCCTCTATCTGTATGAGGCACTGGGTTAGAAATGGAGATCATAAACTTGTGACATCAAGAAAATGAATTATTTCAGCAACATATATGAGTCAGAAGAAGATTCTTTCCCAAAGCCCCAGATAGGAGCCCAGCTCAGCAAACACTTTGATTCATCTTGTCAGATCTGCCACAGAGGATGGATTGAAGCCCACCCATATTTTTCAGCATTAGAGACTGAGTTATAACAAATGGTATTGCTGTAACTCTCTAAGTTGGTGGTAATTTGTTATATAGCAATTGAGATACAACATAGAGCAGACTGGCCAGGAAAACAGCAACAACACTCCATCCTACAAATTGAAGGAATTTAACAGATCAAACGGATAAGGGGAAATAAACCTAAAAGAATCAGAGCCAATTTACAGATTCACAGATAAAGAAGAGACTGTTATCTTGAAAGCAGGATATGTAATGAGAGGTAAAGTTGCCACAGTCCAGAACTGTAATAGTATGGGGGTCAGGCCTGTGGGTGCTGAAGCCTGAGATAAAGACAATCATGATCCAGTCGTGTCAGAGTCTAAAGTGTGAGAGACAAACTCTAATTTTCTGTTTATTTTACATTACATGTCTTCTCATTGACTAACGTTTTGAGAGGTAAAAGAGTAAGGCCTCCCAGAAAAAAAAAAGAAAAAAAAAAAACAAACATATTGTCTTTCCTGCTCATTCAAACAAAGAAATGCATGTGTTGACAAGAATTTAAATGATCATCACAGAGGCCTTTACAATATGGGGAATATTTGACTGGTAAATCAGATAATAAATTATTCATTTATGATCTATATGAATCTATTCTTCAGGTAGGCAATTTCACATGTATATTTCACTGGCTCCTTTTGAGAGCATGTCCAAACTCATTATTGCAAACTGATGTTGTCACGTGCAGAATTCATATTTGAGAAAAGAAAGCCCAGTTCCAAAATATCTTGAAAAAACAGTCAATTTTTTAAAAGATAAGTTTACACTTTGTTTTGGGTTGCACTAAAAACTGTCTTTGGCTATAGGTACATTGGCTCAACAACTCACCTGTCCCAAGAATTCCAACTTTTGACATAGCCTTATTCTGGGTGGAGTTTCCTCCTTTAGCCCTGACTTCAGGCCTAAACCTTTATTTTGCTTTGGCCAGTAAAATAAGGGAGTTGAAATAATGTATTCCCTTCATACTTGATCCCAGAGACACTTCAGGAGTTCACAGGGTCTCATTTGCCCTGCTATGCAAAAGTACCATGGCAGAATTCAATTCTGGGGGCCATAAGCAAAGAGAGTTAAAACATTTAAGCCCAAAATCACTATAGTTAGGCAGCAGCAGAGATGCAATTTCAACTTAGTTCTGCCTCAGAACCTATGTTTCTAAACCACTAATTAGAATAATCATTCCTTGATTTTTTACTATCAGATTGGGAATTAGGAATGTGGTTTGGTAATCATTTTGAAGGCTCATTTGTGTGTGTGTATGTGTGTGTGTATGTGTGTGTGTGTGTGTGTGAGTATGTGTGTGTGTGTGTGTGTGTGTGTGTGTGTGTGTGTGTGATGCATATGTGTGTGTAGGTATACATTTGTATGTACTCATGCAGAGGCCAGAGGGGTACAATGAGCATCTTACTCTTACCAGTTTTTACCTTATCTTTTGGAGACAGAGTCTCTCACTGAACCTGAGGCTTGCTTTTGCTGTTTTTTGTTTTGTTTTTTTTTTGTTTGTTTTTTCATTTTGTTTTCCCCTTCCCCAGCAAATATCAGCGATCACTCTCTCTCTAGGCTAACCCTGCCCTCGCAGTGAGGTTAGAGGCATGCTAACCCATGATCCACTTTAATTTGGAGTGCTGGTAATATCAACTCAGGTCTTCATTCTTGTTCAACAGTTGTTCTCCTCTGCTAAGCCATCTCTCCAGGCCCAGGTTCACCTATTTCCTATGGTATGGCTATCTCTTTCGCAATGAGAGATCAACAGGAAAATCCAGCTTCCACTGAAACAAACATGGATCCTGGCATCTGTGTGACTCCATGCCGTCCATTGTCCCTGAGCCTCTCAGAGACAGTGATCCAGTGCTCCAAGCTTCCTCAGAGACAGGCAACAGCTGGACTGAAGCAGAAAGCTGGTGATTTAGGGTGGCGTCTGTGCACTCCATGCTGCCACTCTGCCCTCAGAGGAATTTACGTGAGTGGGAGTAGATGAGCTCCCAGGGGAGGTAGCGAGGCCAGTGGTGCTGAAGCACATTGAAATTTATGACCCTGTTTCCAATGGCTGCCAGGAAACAAGCGAAGCTCGAGATGCCGCGGACGTCTCTCCCTTGCTTAATTACACTACTGCGTCAGTCAGCCAGCTCTGGAGTCCCTCACGCTCTAGGCTGCTTAACCTTCCCTCTGCTGGAACACAATGATCATTAGCTGTCTGTTGTATATTATCCACCCTGGTCAAATAATTACAATGGGAAAAGTAGAAGCACAGGAAGCAGGTGTTTGGCTCTTGAGTAATAACTGCCATCATTAAACATTTGAGTATCCCAATCAAAAAAAAAAAAAAAAATTCAAACTCTGAAACTGCAAAATCTAAAGCTCTTCACCTGGACCTCCATTTCAGGAGGGAAGTTCTACACCTGATCTTATGCAGAAGGATAGAGTGAAAATACAGGTTTTCCTAAAATATAAAAATTACTTTCAGGGTCCATATGTAATATACGAATGAATATTTTGTTGGACTTTGGCCGGACCCTTAAGATATCCTTAAATATCTATATATGAAAATATTTCAAAATTCAAAAGCATCTACATTGAAAGCACTCTTGGTGTCAAATGTTTGAATAAGAGATATTCAATTTCTTGTTATTAGAGAACCAACATATTTCCTTCACTATGAAAATCAATAGCAGGAGGAAAGGGCTAAAATATGCAAAGAACTGATGACTGTAAGATGGAATCTCAGAGTCATTTTGATTACATTTCCCTGATGACTAAGGACATTGAGAATTTCTTTTAAGTGTTTCTCTGCCATTCGATATTCTTCTGTTGAGAATTCTGTTTAGTTCTGTAACCTATTTTTAATTAAATTATTTGGTGTATTGGTATTTAATTTTTTTAGTTCTTTGCATATTTTAGCCCTTTGTCAGATGTAGGATTGGTGAAGATCATTTCCCAGCCTGTAGGCTGCTGTTACGTTGTATTGACAGTGTCTTTGGCCTTACAGAAGCATTTTAATTTTATGAATTATCATTTATTAATTGTTGATTTTAGAGCTTGAACTATTGATGTTCTGTTCAGAAAGTTGTCTTCTGTGTCAGTGATTTCAAGGCTCTTCTTTATTTTCTCTTTTAATAGATTTAGTGTGTCTGGTTTTATGTTGAGGTTTTTGATCCACTTGGACTTGAGTATTATGCGGGGTGATTAATATAAGTCCATTTTCATTCTTTTGCATGCATCAGTTACACCAGCACCATTTGTTGATGATACTTTCTTTTATCCATTGTATGATTTTGGTTTCTTTGTCAAAAATCATGTATCTGTAGGTTTGTGGGTTCATGTCTGGGTCTTCTATATGATTCCATTGATTTACCATTCTGTTTCTAAGCCAGTACCATAAAGTTATTTTTTTGTTGTTGTCATTGTTGTTTTTTATTTGTTTTTTATAATGGACAGAGATTTATTGACTCATAGTTGTGGAGATAAAAGGTCCAGTATAAGATGCCCATATCTGGTGTTGGCTTTCTTTTTTTTCACATTTTATTTATTTATTATAATTCATTTACTTTGTATCTCAGCTGTAGCCCCTCCTTAGTCCCCTCCCAAACCAGTCCTCCCTTCCCCTTCTATTCTCATGCCCCTTCCCCAGTCCACTGATAGGGGAGGTCCTCTTTCCCTTTCATCTGACCCTAGTCTATCAGGTCTCATCAGGACTGTCTGAATTGTCTTCCTCTGTGACCTGGTAAGGCTGCTCCCACTCCCTCAGGGGGAGGTGATCAAAGAGCAGGCCACTGAGTTCATGTCAGAAGCAGTCCCTATTTTCCTTAGTAGGGAACCCACTTGGACACTGAGCTGCCATAGGCTACATCTGTGCAGGGGTTCTGGGTTATTTTATTACTGTTGCTCTGTAGAATACCTTGATTGTAATAGATATTCTGGGATTTTTTTTCTGTATGAAGTTGAGATTGGTTCTTTCAAAGTATATAAAGAATTGTGTTGGTATTTTGATAGGAATTGCATTGAATCCATAGATTTCTTTTGGTAAGATGTACATTTTTACTACGTAATTCCTATAGATCCATGAGCATGGGCTATCTTTCCATCTTCTGATATCTTCTTGAAATTGTTTCTTTAGGGACTTGAAGTTCTTGTCTTACAGGTCTTTGTCTTGCTTTGTTTGAGTTATACCAAGATACTTTCTATTACTTGTGTCTGTTGTGAATGGTGCTGTTTCCCTAATTTCTTTCTCAGCCTATTTGTCTTTTGTATACGGGAAGGCTACTGGTTGTTTTTTAATTATGTTTTTTATGCAGCTACTTTGAAGAAGTTGTTTATAAGCTGGTCGAATTTGGAGGTCACTTATGTATACTGTCATGTCACCCATGAATAGCCATTCCCAGCAACCATACAGTGACTCACAACCATCTATATTGTGATCTGATGCCCTCTTCTGGCATTCCGGTATATATACACTCATATACATAAAATAAACAAATCTTTACTTGGGGAGGGGCATGCATGCAGAAAGGGGAGGGAGGGTGGGATCGGCAGGGGAGGAGGGGGGCTTATGGGGGGATACAAAATGAATAAAGTGTAATTAATAAAAAATTAAAAATAAATAAATAAATAAATAAAAATAAAAGAAGTGGGATTCTTCCTAGAATATAAACAGAAATTTATTCTCTTAAGCAAGACCCATCTCTTGAACAACATTTCCTTGGAACATAAACCAATATTTGTAAGTGTATACAGTATCATATCTACCAGTTTACAGGGAAGGGACATTGCCCCTACTTATCAAAAATGCACTGTACTGCAAGACTGTAATGTAAGTGTTGGCACTAGGTTTTTCATATTCCCCCTGCCTTGAAATTCCTTCCAAAGCATAACATTGAGTTTTTGGAAACACTACAGCCTTTGCTATCTATCTTGCTATTTCAGCTCAAGCCTAAGATTCCAGCCACAGACAGATTTGACTGATAAGGAGGTATGCTTGATCTAAATCCCGGTATTTGTGATGGTCTGTAAGGAGATAAACAGCGACATGAAATCTTGAAAAGGAATGCTGAAGAAAGGCATTAAGACTCAATAGTTCTTCAAAAAGAGCTTCAAGATAAAACTGCAGCTGGGAAATCCTCTTATACAGAGAAGCCAGCAGACTGAGGCAATTCACAGGGTCCGAACCTCCATGTAGCCAAACTCTGTTGAAATGTTGGAAATTGTCTTCACTGGAAAAAGTGAAAAGATATACAAAAGCATTTAAAATGGAAAAATAAGCTTTGTACTATTCTATTCAAATATATTTTTTGATCATCATTGTGTAATTTCTCCTTAGTAAAACAATGTACTGTTCACACCAGACAGGAGACTGACAGGAGACCAATGATTCAAGTTCATCCATGTCTAACTACAACTTTCTGATATAAATCTTTGGACATGCCCTGACTTCCCTCAGTAATGCCCTGTGACACAGAAGTATACGCTGAAATAAACCATTTCATCTACAAGTTACTTTTGGTCATGTTGTAACAGAATATATATCCTGTAATTTTTCAACAGTTATTCTCTTCAATGATAATATCATATAATTTCTTTCTTTATTTTTTACCTTTACTTAGTATGATTTCTCTATATATTTACAATTATAAAAATATGAAAGCATATCTTTACTCAAATCACTATGGTAAATTAAAGGAAATATGATCAATTCCTATTAATAAATATTAAAATAAATTTATCTTTATAATATACCTGGCATTTTTCTGAGCTCCATGGGTTCAAAATCTGGTAAATACAGATTTTTCTGTCAAAGAGTTGAACATCTTAAATGAGCTATGACCTTCATGAATAAAGAATAAGCAAGTCCTAGAATAGTGTACAGGAACAGAGGCAAAGGTGTAAAGGAGGAGTTTCTTTGTATCAGCAGCATTAATGAAATGTAATGTTCGTAGAAGAGTAAGAGACTCTTAAAACCCACAGTGTCTACTATCTAATTTGATTCTGAAAGTAACTAATCAAAGGTAAAGACTGGCTGGCTGCTGACAACTGCTTGGAAAAGTGTGGTTTCAAGAGCAAAGTGACTTCTACAGTTGAGAATTTGTACAAAGGATTAGATGGTTCTCTTTGCTGGAGGCTGGCTGCAGGCTGTAGGCCTGGGGTTCTTTTCTCCTGAAAGCCAAGTGTCTGGCATAGCATGGTGTGCTTTGGAAAATGTTTCACAGTTATCTTATTTACTTCTACTAAAGCAATTAACTTAACTAGTTTACGAAGAATATTTACTATATGGCAAAGAAAGTAGTGGGATCTGGGATACAAAAAAGAATAAACTCTGAAAGAAAGTTGTATTTAGAGGATTAAACATTGGAAGCACAAATAAAAACACAACTACAGAAAGGAGAATATTAAATAGATTTTTAAATAGATTTCCACCCTTCATTTAGTTATTTTCCAACTCCACATTTCCATAAATATTAAATTAAGTGATTCTATTTTCTTATAAACACCATAAAATTTTTCCAATCCATTACACATTTTTATCTAAATATATTAATAACCAACTCTCATGCTTAAACATTGAAATATAATCATAGAATATTAGATCTTCAAGAAGCATTTAAGAAAGCAGAACAGGAATTTTTTTCAATGAATGATCAAATGAATTAATGAAAAAAAAAACATTGTTTTCTTACAGGATCTGTGAAAGGATCAACTGTCATATGCCTTCAAGCATAAGGCTTTAATGCTTTCTTGTTATAATAAGTAAATAGAATTAAGTTTCATAAGATGAGGGAGGGAGGAAGGGTTTGGGAGGGAATGAGGGAGCAGATACAGCTGGGATACAGAGTTAATAAAATGTAACTACTAATAAAAAAAAAAGTGTTCAACATCCTTAGTCATCTGAGAAATGCAAATCAAAACAACCCTGAGATTCCATCTCACACCCATCAGAATGGCTAAGATTAAAAACTCAAAGGATGACATATGCTGGAGAGGTTGTGGGGAAAGGGGAACTCTCCTCCTTTGCTGGTGGGAATGTAACCTTGTACAACCACTCTGGAAATCAGTTTGGCACATTCTCAGAAAACTAGGAATAGTTTTACCTCAAGATCCAGCTATACCACTCCTAGGCATATATTCAAAAGATGTTCAACCTTACAACAAGAACATTTGCTCAACTATGTTCATAGAAGCTTTGTTCATAAGAGCCCAAATCTAGAAACAAACTATATGTCCCTCAGTGGAGAAATGGATACAGAAATTGTGGTACATTTACACAATGGAATACTACTCATCAATTAAAGAAAATGAAATCATGAATTTGCAGGTAAATGAATAGAACTAGAAAAGATCATCCTGAGTGAGGTAACCCAGAACTAGAAAGACATATGGTTTATACTCACTTATAAGTGGTTATTAGTCACATAACATATGATAAAAATACTTAAACTGCTTTTATCACAAGGAATGGCGCTAATAGACTTCTTAATAATGATTAAATGTCTGTAAAAATAAATTATTTTAGCAGAAATATGTTGAATGGAATAGTATCCCTGTATATTAATGTCAGTCTAACTGTCTGAATATGATTTGTACAGAAATAAAGCAGTGACAGATATAACTAGTTTACAGGAACTCAGATTACATAGGCGTGCAGTGTAATCCAGTGACTAGTTTTCTTGTAAGAAGTAAAAAGAAATGGCACAGAAATATCCTAAGAGCAGAAAACCACAGGGAGATACCACCATAGCAAAATCTATCTATGAGCTCAGGAATGCCATCAGCCATCAGAGGTTGAAATAGTCAAAGAAATATCTACTAGAATCTAGAAAAAGTATAGCCCACAAAATAAATAATTTAATTTAATTTAAAAAATCAACTTGCTTAACTTTGGTGTTTACATTTCTGGTGTTTTAAGCTACCATTAAATGCTTATAGTGGATGCAAGTTTCTGGCTATTTTAATTGATTTAAGGTGTGCTTTTGGCATTATTGTGAATACTTGTTTTAAATAACATTCCAGACATACTTATGATGACACCAAAATTTTATTTGTTAAGTCATGATGTGCACTTTTACAATATTGTCATCTAAATTGTACTATAAGTAACAGGTTAAAATTACACTTCCTCATTGACATAATTTAGTTTAATGACAATAATAGATTTTATTATTTTTATTATTATTGTCATTGGATAATTTTCTCTCTCTCTTTTTTAAATTTTCTCTTTTAAAATAGCATCTTATTACACAACTTAGAAAGTTCTGGAAATGACTATTATAGCCTACCCTGTGCCATGAACTCAAGCCATCCTTCTCTCCTGGGGCTGAGATTACCACCACTCAACTCAGATTTCATTATTAGGATGACCGAAGAGAGTTCTTTTTATTAATTAATTTATTTATTTATTTTGTGCATGCAAGGGTGGTTCAATATACTGAAATCCATCAATGTAATCCACCACATAAACAAACTTAAGGAGAAAAAACACATGATCGTCTCCTTAAATGCCGAAAAAGCATTTGACAAAATCCAACAAAATTCATGTTTAAAGTGTTGGAGAGATCAGGGATACAAGGCACATACCTGAACATAGTAAAGGCAATATAGAGGAAGCCTATAGCCAATATCAAACTAAATAGAAAGAAACTCAAACCAATCCCACTGAAATCAGGGACAAGGCAAGGCTGCCTACTCTCTCCATATCGCTTCAATTTAGTACCTGAAGTCCTAGCTAGAGTAATAAGACAACTAAAGGAGATCAAGGAAATACAAATTGGAACAGAAGAGGTCAAAGTTTCACTATTCGCAGATGATACGATGAGTGACCCCAAAAGTCCAACCAGAGAACTCCTTCAGCTGATAAACACCTTTAGCAAAGTGACTGGATACAAAATTAACTCAAAAAAAAAAAAAATCAGAAGCCCTGCTGTATACCAAAGATAAAAGGGACAAGAAAGAAATTACGGAAACAATACCCTTCACGATAACCACTGATAGCATAAAGTACCTTGGTATGACTCTAACCAAGCAATTGAAAGACCTGTTTGAGAAAAACTTCAAGTGTGTGAGGAATGAAATTGAAGAAGACATCAGAAGATGGAAAGATCTCCCATGCTCATTGATTGGTAGGGTTAACATAGTGAAAATGGCTATTCTGCCAAAAGCAATCTACAGATTCAATGCAATTCCCATCAAAATACCAACCCAATTCTTTACAGACCTTGAAAAAAAGATTCTCAGCTTCATATGGAGAAACAAAAAACCCAGAATTACCAAAACCATACTGTACAAAAACAGATCGTCTGGAGGTATCTCCATCCCTGATCTCAAGCTGTACTACAGAGCAATAGTAATAAAAACTGCATGGTACTGGCATAGAAACAGGATAGTGGATCAATGGAACCAAATAAAAGACCCAGAAATAAACCCACACACCTATGGATAGTTGATTTTTGACAAAGAATCCAAAACCATTCAATGGAAAAAAGACAGCATCTTCAACAAATGGTGCTGGTCCAACTGGATGTCCACATGCAGAAAAATGAAAATAGATCCATACTTATCACCCTGCACAAAACTGAAGTCCAAGTGGATCAAAGACCTCAATATAAAACCAGACACACTACATCAGTTAGAAAAAAAAGTGGAGAATACCCTAGAACTCATTGGCACAGGAGACAACTTCCTGAACAGAACTCCAACAGCACAGGCTCTAAGAGCAACAATCAATAAATGGGACCTCATGAAACTGAAAAGCTTCAGTAAACCAAAAGACACTGTCATCAAAACAAAACAACAGCCTACAGACTGGGAAAGGATCTTCACCAACCCTATATCTGACAGAGAGTTCTATTTATAAACCAACATGAAAATATTTTCGTGATCATCAATTATTTTCAACCCACAAAATCCCAGCCTCCTCTGTTCCTGCAAGCAGAAGCTTCATGGGTCTTATAAACAACAATGCCACTAGGGTAAAGACAAGCCAGCTGCTCTGTCTAGATGAACAGCTCCGTTCTTTGGTAAGCACTTAATCTGCCTGTCATTTTCTTCTTCATCCTCTCTACCCATTTCTTTTCTCTTTGCCTCTCTCCTAGATATTTTTATTTTCCTTGTAATTCTCTTTTTTTCTCTCTTCTCTTCCTCCTTTATTTCCTATGTTTCTTTTGCATACCTTCCTCGTTCTATGTTCTATGTTTACTTTCCTTCTTTATATCCTTTCCTTCATTTAAATCTAAAAGTTCCCTTCTTTACATTTTTCCTGCATTGAAATCTAAAATGCAACATTGGGACAAATAAACTCAGCCAAACACACATATCATATATACAATTGAAAAAAAAAAAAGCGGGGGGGGGGGTGCAGGGGTTTGTGTAGATTATGTAATGAGTAAACATTTTGGGAGAGATGCTTATTTTTTTTAATTTTTCATTATAATTTATTTACTTTGTATCCCAGCTGTGGGCTCCTTCCTCCTCTCCTTTCAGTCCCACCCTTCCTCCTCTCCTCCTATGCCCCTCCCTAAGTTCACTGATAGGTGAGCTTCTCCTCCCATTCTATCTGACTCTAGCCATCCAATTTATTCAGGACTTACTGCATCATCTTTCTTTGTAGCCTGGTAAGGCTGCACCCTTCAGAGGAAGGTGATAAAAGAGCCTGTCACTGAGTTCATGTCAGAGACAAACCTTGCTCCCTTTACTAGGGAACTCACTTGGAAACTGTGCTGCCTATGGGCTACATCTGAGCAGGGGAGTCTAGGACCTTTCCATGCATGGTCCTTGGTTGGAATATCAGTCTCGGCAGGCTGCACTGGGTCCAGGTTTTTTGACTCTGTTGGTCTCCTTTTGGAGGTCTTGTTCACTCCAGGTCTTTGTATCTCCCCTCTTTTCCATAAGATTCCCTGTAGTCTGCCCAAAGTTTGGATATGAGTCTCAGCATCTGCTTTGGTATCCTGCTGGGTAGAATCTTTCAGAGTCCCTCTGTGGTGGTATCCTGTCCTGTTCCCTTTCTTTTCCCACTTCTGATGTCTATCCTTTTGCCATCTAAATGAGGATTGACCATCTCCCCTAGGGTCCTCCTTCTTGTTTAGCTTCTTTAGGAGTATAGGTTTTAGTATGTTTATTCTATATTATAGGTCTAATATATCCACTTAAAAGTGAGAATATATCATATGTGTCTTTCTGGTTCTGGGTTACCTCATTTAGAATGATCTTTTCTAGTTCCATCCATTTGCCTGCAAATATTATGATTTCCTTGTTTATAATTGCTGACTAGTATTCTATTGTATAAATGTACCACAATTTCTATATCCATTCCTTAATTGAGGGGCATCTAGTTTGTTTCCAGATTTTGGGAATATCAAATGACAGAGAAACACTTAAAGATGGCCATAAACAGAGGACTGGATACAGAAATTGTGGTACATCTACACTATGGAATATTACTCAGCAATGAAAAATAAGGAAATCATGAAATTTGCAGGTAAATGGTGGGACCTGGAAAGAATCATCCTGAGTGAGCTGTCCCAGAAGCAAAAAGACACACATGGTATATACTCACTCATATATACATATAACATAGGATAAACGTACTAAAGTCTGTACATCTAAAGAAACTAATCAGGAGAGAGGACCCTGACTAAAATGCTCAATCTCCATCCCAAAAGGCAAAGAGGAAGGACATCAGAAGAAGAAGAAAACAGGAAACAAGCTAGAAACCCGCCACTGAGGGCCTCTGAAAGGCTCTGCCCTGCAGACTATCAAAGCAGACACTGAGACTTATGGCCAAATGTAGAGCAATGTGAGTGGAATCTTATGTAAGAACTGGGAAACAGTAAGATCTGGAGAGGACAGGAACTCCATAAGGACAGCAACAGAACCAGAAATTTGAATGCAGGGGTCTTCACAGAGTCTCATACTCCAAGTACCATGCATGGAGATACCCTAGAACCCCTGCATAGATGTAGCCCATGGCAGTTCAGTGTCCAAGTAGGTTCCATAGTAATGGGAAGAGGGGCTGCCTCTGACATAATCTGATTGGCCTGCTCTTTAATCACCTCCCCTTGAGGGGGGAGCAGCCTTACCAGGCCACAGAATATGGCAATGCAGCCACTCCTGATGAGACCTGATAGACTAAGATCAGAAGGAAGGAGAGGAGAACCTCCCTTATCAGTGGACTTGGGGAGGAGCATGAGTGAAGAAAGGGGAGGGAGGGTGGTACTGGCAGGGGAGGAGGGAGGAGCTTATGGGGAGTTACAAAGTGAATAAAGTGTAATTAATAAAAATAAAAAAATAATAATTACTTAAAAATATAAATTCTCAGTGTCCTTAGTCATCCAGGAAATGCAAATAAAAATGAGCTGAGATTTCACCTCACACTAATATCAAAATCTCAAGTGACAACACATGCTGGTGAAGATGTGGAGAAAGGGGAACCCTCCTCCACTGCTGGTGGGAATGTAAACTTGTACAGCATTTTGGAAATCTGTATTGTAAGCAGCCTCCATTCAATGTTTTCCTTTGTAAGAGCTTCCCTGGAAATGGCCTCCCTTCACAGAAACTTGAGTGTTGACTAAGACAAGCTCTAAACAGATACATGTATGAGCAATGCTAAATGGACTCAGCTGTGTGTGTGTTTGTAGAACAAGAGTAATTAAAGACGAGGTCATAAACTTGATTGACAGGAGTGGGGAGACACTGAGATCTTGAATGGGAGGAGGTAAATTATTTGAATATATTAAATATATTTAGGATATTTTCAAAAATATTTTAAAATATTCAATAAAAGAGTGTTTAAAGCAAGAAAATGAAGGATGCTTGAGTCAGTAAGTAGAGTGAACAGAATATTTGAGAGACTTGAAATTAGGAAGACTTAGAATCAAAATTCAGACAGGAAATGAAGACAGTCAAATAGGCAGAGAAAAACAGGATCCTGACATAACTGTGCTTATGGTCAGTGAGGAAATACACTCCTCCATGTGCCTGTGCCGGGTCGATGTCCGGCAGGTGGAGCTGAGAGGAGGGTGGCCAGTCCCGCTGGATGCCCTCCGTGGCTGAGCAGTTTATTTTCCTTGTAATTCTCTTTTCTTTTCTCTCTTCTCTTCCTCCTTTGGTTGAGCAGGATGATGAGTGTCAACGGCCTGGACCTCCCTGGATGCCCCAGGGAATAAAACACCACCGAGACGGGAGATTTGTTGAAGCAGGAACTCCGTTTATTGAATAAAGCGGTCCTTTTTATAGGTTTGGGTCAGGGGGCAGGGTTGAGGAAGTGAGGTAAGATGACGTAAAAGGCAAGGTTAGGTAGTGCAAGGAGAGGTGGGCCAGCGACAAAACTCCACCTAACAGTTACCAGGCAGGGGGGATTTTAAGAAAGATATAATCAATCACTTTTCCCCAGAAGTGGCACCTCTTTAATCAGAAGCTAAAGACAGGTCTCCAAACTCGGGCCAGGCTCAGGTAGATGCAGCAGGCCTTATCAGGCCCAACACCCATGTAGCAAGTGGTGGCTGGCTTACAATTCAGATTTAACGGGTCAATAGTGACAACATACTTCAAATTCCAGTTTTCAAAGTAGTAAGAATAGAGAGGGAATGGGCTAAACATGGGGAAAATACGAAAAAAAAATATTTTTAACCCAATCATTCACAAGTGAAGCAATACACATCTTCAAATCTTGTCTCAGATAAAATGTTTGCTTTGATGACAGACCTGATGGTGAGACATGAGTGAGAGGCATTCAGAAACTTTTAAATTTTAAAACAAAAACACCAAGAACAACAAATGAGCAAGATATTCTAAGTCCCACATTGCAATTATGTTGTCATTGTGTGGCTGGTGCAGACTTCCTCCGTTCTGTGGAGCTGCCACAGAGAGCCTGTTCCGGACAATTAGTGATGACTGTGATTGGCACATGAAGGATGAGAGAAAGCTCAGGTTCCCCAAAGACATTGTTCCTATCCAAACATTTGTCATTAGGGCTAATTAATTGAGATCAGAGATATCAGGAACAATCTGGCATTCTGATTATTTTTAAGTTCCTATGAAAGCCTTCGCTGGTGTGTAAATACCCTCTGTTTCATTTGGACTACTGAGCCATGCTGGCTCTCACAAACACATTGTCCACATTCAGCCTGGACTAATTCCATTTTAAGAAATATAAATCATAAGTCAGATGATACATTGTCAGCATGAAAATTTCATACGTGTGTGTGTGTGTGTGTGTGTGTGTGTGTATAACTTTTTTTAAAACTAAATGTATATAAGTTTGGTCATGTTCCTTGCTCTGTTCCATAGACTTTGTTACAATGTTGAGAAAATGCCCCAATGTAAAATTACATTTTACCTCCTGTTTTTGTTATTCTATTCTAGTCTTTATAAAATTTTTTATATTTATCAAACAAGAGGATGAATATGGGTGGCAGAGTCATGTTAGGCAATGATCTGAAGACTTTTTGAGATGATTAATGATGCACACGTGAGAATTACCCAGAAAGTCAGGTTTGCAATACCCAGATATTCAGAAATACTAAGATGACCGACAAGCTCATGGGGAAACAAAGATACTGCAGTATTATATTTGTCATGATTTACTACCCACGTTTACCTGACTTGCGTATAAACATTCATATGTACTCTCAATATATATTCTCAAGGGTCAGGTAGGATCTCCATACAGTCCATAACTGGAACTGCAATTAGCAGGTGAGATTTAAACTGGGTCTATTAGGTCTAGGGTATTATCCATTGTCAAGATAATTTAGGATAAAAAGAAAGAAACTAAAATGTTTGTAACATTATGTGATACCGATTTAATCTGCTGAAGCAGCACTCTCCATCACGATCCACGTTACCCTGAGTATCTCAATTCCCACTGGCCAGTGTGCTAGTTATTGGTTTTACTTGACATTTAATTTCAAATATAAATAAAATTAAATTAAAGAGGTTTTAGGATTTAATGCCTGTATCATATGACATACATTAATTGTGCTTAATAACCACAGATAGCTGCTGGCTACTGAACTGAGAAGCAGAGTTATAAATCTCAGGGTCTCATTAGAACTCAGATAGAACTTAGTAATCTCGTCATATTTACTTCTGTATTGCTTCCTTTCTCAAATTGTTCTCACAGTGCTGCTCTGTCCCCTGCACACTCCAGTCCCTGGCTCACAGCTCTGCCTGCATCCACAAGGCCTCTCGTCACCAGCAACAAACAGGTGAGACCGTTAGCCCCAAATCTGTTACCTGATGGGTCCACCAGGCAAGCGGCAAAAGTGAGGGCCGTGCTCTCCCCTGTGTACTTCATTTTCTGCCCCACAGCTCTACCTCATTTCCCAGAGGCCTGCTGCCATCAAGGACTGCCAGGTAAAACCACCACCTCATATTTCCTGCCAGTGGCCTCCCTAAAGCACTACCAACTGCGGTAAACTGCAGTTGCTCCCCTGGACTCCACATTCGGGCCCACAATTCTGCCTGAACTACTGGAGGCCTGCCAACACCAGGAACAACCAGATTCCTAAAGACCTGTAAAAGAACGCAACCAATAAGAGCCAGGACAATAACACCACCAGAATCCAGCTATCTGAGTATAGCAAGCCCTGGATATCCTAATACAGCTGAAGTACAAAAACGAAAAAGGAAGGTCCTCCTCCCCTTCCATCTGACCCTAGCTTATCAGGTCTCATCAGGACTGGTTGCAATGTGCTCCTCTGTGGCCTGGCAAGGCTGCTCCTCTCTTGGAGAGGGGCATGGGAAGAGATTAGGGAGGGAGGATGGGATTGGGAGGGAATGATGGAGGGGGTTAAGCTGGGATACAAAGCAAATAAAATGTAATTAATATAAAAAAATAAAAATTTAATTTAAGAAAACTAAAAAGGGAAATAATGACACTAACAGATGTTATGAATCAAATAGACCGAACAGGTATTTACAGAACAGTTCACCCAAACACAAATGAATATACCTTCTTCTCCATACCTCGTGAAACCTTCTATAAAATTAAACATATATTCAGACACAAAGTAAGTCTCAACAGATACAATAAAACTGAAATAACATCCCGTCCTGTATCTTTTCAGACCGCCATGAATGAAAGCTGTACTTCAATAACAACAGAAATAACAAAAAGCCTACACACACATGGAAACTGAACAAATCCCTACTCAATGGCATCACAGTCAATGAATAAATAAAGGAAGAAATTAAAGACTTCTTATAATTCAGTGAAAATTAAGGCACAACATACCCAAACTTATGAGACACAAGGAAAACTGTGCTAAGAGGAAAATTCATAGCACTACTTGCCTTCATAAACTACTTGAAGAGATCCTATATGAGCAACTTAGCAACACACCTGAAAGCCCTAGAACAAAAAGAAGCAAACACACCCAAGAGTTGTAGACAGCAGTAAATAATCAAACTCAGGGCTGAAAGAAATAAATTAGAAACAACAGAACAATACAAAGAATCAACAAATCAAGAGCTAGTTCTTTGAGAAAATTACCAAGATAGACAAAACTTTAGCCAAACTAACTAAAAGGCAAAGAGACAAAATAAGAAATGAAAAGGGTGACATAAGAACATGCATCAAGTAAAATCATTGATTCTCAAAGAATCATTAGGTCGTACTTCAAAAGAAAACTGTATGCCAGAAAATTGGAAAATCTAAATGAAATGGATGACTTTCTTAATATATACCACTTACAAAAGTTAAATCAAGACCAGCTAAACAATTTAAATAAAAGTAGCAATCCTAAGGAAATAGAGAAGTCATAGCCTCCCAAGGGGAAAAAAAAAGGCACAACCAGATGGTTTTATTACATAATTCTGCCAAACCTTCAAAAAATAGGTAATACCACTACTCTTCAAACTATTAAACTATTCCACAAAATAGAAATATTCCCAAACTCATCTTATGAGGCTACATTTACTCTGATACCTAAACCACACAAAGACTTAACAAAGGAAGAAGATTTATGACCAATTTATGCAAAAATACTAAATAAAATACGCACAAACCAAATCCAAGAACATATCAAAACATTATTCACCATGATCAACTAGGCTTCCTTCCAAGAATTCAAGGTGGTTCAACATACAAAAGTCCATCTCTATAATCCACCATACAAGCATACTGAAAATAAACAAAACAAACAACAAAAAATTTCACGATCATCTCATTAAATACTTAAAAATCCTTTGACAACTCCCAACACTTTTTCACGATAAAATCTTTGAGAGATCAGGAATACAAGGCACATACCTAAACATGATAAAGATAATACCCAGCAAGCCAATAACCAACATCAAATTAAACAGATAGAAACTTAATTCCACTAAAATAAAGGACAAGAAACAGTTGTCCACTTTGTTGATATCTATTTGATACAGTACTTGAAGTTCTAGCAAGAGCAATAAGACAATGAAAGGAAATCAACAGGATGCAGAATAGAAATGAAGAAGTAAAAATATCACTATTTGCAGGTGATGGTATACAAAAATTCTAGATGGAACTGCAGCTGATAAACATCTTCAGCAAAGTGGCTGGTTACAAAAGTAAAAAACAAACAAACAACAACAGAAAGTAGCCCCTTCTTTATACAAATGATAAACAGGGTAAAGTAGAAATTAGTGAAATAACACCCTTCACAGTAGCCACAAATAATATAAAAATACCTGGTATAGCTCTAACCAACAGTACATCAGTATAACAAGTAATACCAGTATAACAAGTATAACAAGAACTTGAAGTCTTTGAAGAAAGAAGTTGAAGACAATATCGGAAAATGGAAAGATTTCCTATACCCTTGAATCAGTGGGATTAACATAAAAAATGGCCATCTTACTAAAAATAATCTATAAATTCAATGCAATTCCCATCAGAATTCTAATCATTTTTGCATATCTTAAAAGAAAAATTCTCAACTTTGTAAAGGAAAATAAAAACCTACAATAGCTATAATAATCCTGTACTGGGTGTGGGCTCTGAGGAGTAGTGGAGGAAAGATAGGGGAAAGAGGAAGGGAGAGGAAGATAAGGAGGAGAGACCTATAATCAGGTTAATTAATTATTAATTAAAGCGATCTGAGAGTAATTCAGGAAGAAATTGGAGATGTTAGAGGAGGGAGAGATTTGGAAAATAGTGTAAATGTAGTACTTATGGATAACACCTTTAAAATTTTAAGTGAAAAATAAATGTTTTGTTTTCTAAAACAAACAAACACACTTCTGGGCATATCACCATCCCTCCTCTCAAGCTGTACTACAGAGCAATAGTACACATTATTGGCATAAAAACAGACTGGTTGTTCAATGTCATGGAATTGAATAAATCCACATATCTACGGACAATTGGTTTTTGATGGAGAGGCCAAAACCGTGCAAAACCGTGCAATGGAAAAAAGATAGCACATCAACAAATGACACTGGTCTCATCGAATATCTAGAAGAAATGCAATATGTGTGTGTATATATATATATATAAAATTATATATAGTAATATATATAATTATATATATTACTATATAATATATATACACATATTGCATTTCTTCTAGATATATATATCTATATCTCCATATATGTAATATATATATTACTATATATAATATATATATAATAATATATATATATTACTTTGAACAAAACTCAAATAGTTGAATCAAAGACCTCAACATAAAACTAAATATACTAAATCCAGTAGGAGAAAAGGTGGTGAAGAGCTTTGAACTCCTTTCTACAGAAGACAGCTTTCTGAACAGAACACCAACTGTTCAGGCTGTATGATCAGCAATTAATAAATGGGATCTCATGAAACTGAAAAACATCTATAAGTCAAAGGACACTGTCAATAAAAAGAAAAAATCACAACCACAGACTGAGAAAAAATCTGACAGAGGGTTAATATCCAAAATATATAAAGAACTCAAGAAATTAGAAAGCAACAAACCAAACAACACAATTTAAAAATGGGGAGGAGATCTGATAGACTTAGATCAGAAGGAAGGAGAGGGGGACCTCCCTTATCAGTGGACTAGGGGAGGGGCATGCATGTAAAAGGGGGGAGGGTGGGACTGGGAGGGAAGGAGGGAGGGGCTTATGGGGGGATACAAAGTGAATAAAGTGTAATTAATAAAATTAAAAACAAATGTCATAAGTTTAATTAACTTTGATATTTAACCAAATTTTAAAATAAAAAGAGTAAGAAGGAAAAAAAATGGGGAACAGAGCTAAACAGCAAATTCAGTTTTTTTGAAGTTGAACATATTTTAGTTTGTTTTTTAATGTATTTAATTATTTTATTTATTTCAATTTATTCACTTTGTATCCCAGCTGTAGCACCCTCTGTCTTCCCCTCCCAAACCCAACTTCCCTCCCTCTTCTTCTCCCATGTCCCTCCTCAAGACCACTGATGAGGAGGTCCTCCTCCCTTTCCATCTGGCCCTGGCCTATCAGGTTTTATCTGGACAGGATGAATTTCATTCCTCTGTTGCCTCATTCAGAAAGGCAAATGGAAAAGACATCTGAAGACAGTTAAAAGCGGAAACAGGAAAGGAGCCTACCATAGAGGGCCTCTGAAAGACTTTATCCAGCAGGGTATCAAAGCAGATGCTGGAGAGGATGTGGAGAAAGGGGAACACTCCTCCATTCCTGGTGGGAGTGCAAACTTGTATAACCACTTTGGAAATCAATCTGGTTGTTTCTCAGAAAATTGGGACTTGGTCTGCCTCAGGACCCAGCTATAGCGCTCCTGAGTATATATGAAAACATGCTCCACCACACCCACAATGAGGCTTGATCAACTTTGTTCATAGTGGCTTTCTTCATAATAGCCACAAACTTTAAAAAACGTACATGTCCCTCCACAGAAGAACGGGTAAAAAATATGGTGCACTTACACAATGGGATATTTCTCAGCAATTAAAAACAACAAAGTGTGATTTGCAGGAACATAGATGAAAACAGAAAGGCTCATCCCGAGTGAGGCAAACCAGGCCCATAAAGGAGAACATGGCGTGTGCTCACTTCTAAGTGGGTATAAGCCATAGTTTACAAAATTTTCGCACTAAAATGACAGACCTAAAACAGCTAAGCAACAAGTGTAGCCTAAGGAAGGATGTTTGAATCACTCTGAGAGAGGGGGTAGGGAGGTAAAAAGAAAGATCAATTGTGGGGAGCATGGCAGGAGAGAAAACTGGAATAGAGAACTGGAATCATGGGGTGTTACCTCTGGAACAAGCTAGAAATCTAGGGTAATGGAAGCTCTCAGGAATCTGTGAGTATTATCCTAGCTAAGACTCTTAGCAATAGGAGACATGGAACATACAATGGTCAACCCTGAAACCTGGCAAAGTTTTCAGTGGAGGGATTCCCAGTCACAGTGCCCTTGGCCCACAATTTTTCCAGCCTAAAACAGGTACAGACATAAAAAGGAAACACAAAGTGCGGGAATGGCCAACCAATGACTGGCCCAACCTGAGGCCCGTGTCATGAGAGAGAGTTCACCCCTGACACAATTAACGACATTAGGCAATATCTGCAGACAGGAAGCTGTCATACTGTCATCTGAATGGCTTTACCTAGCAGCTGAGGAAAACAGAATACAGAAACCCACAGCCCAATATAAAGTGGAGCTTGGGGAATCTTGTGGAAGGGGGAACAAAGGATTGAAAGAACTTAAGGGATAAATGACATTACAAGAAAACCTACAGAATCAACTAATCTGAACCCACAGGGTTTCACAGAGACTGAACCACCAACAAGAGAGTATGCATGGCATGGAACTATGCCCCCTACACATATGTAACAGATGAACAGCTTAGTCTTCAGGTGGGACCTCGAATAGTGGAGCAGGGGCTGTTTCAGGCTCTGCTGCCTGCCTTGGGATCCCTTTCCCCTAACTGGGCCTCCTTGTCTCGCTCCATTAGGAGAATGTGCACCTAGTCTTACTGCAATGTGATATTCCAAGGGGGCTTGATATCCATGGAAAGTCTCCCATTCGCTGAGGAGAAAGGCAGGGGTGCACAAGGGGAGCAGAGGTAAAAGGGAGGGACTAGAGAGAGAGGAAGTGGAAGCCCTGTTCCAGAACTAAAGTTAATTAATTAAAGAAAAAGGATTTGCAACAGTTTAAAAATTCTTTCCATTAACGTTTATTTTTCATTTTATATACATGTACTGTATTTATTTCATTTCTCAACTCCCTATCCACCTTCCAAACGTACTCATGCCTACCCCTCCCGCTCCCTCATAGATTTTTGTCATTTCCCCCTGTAAATAATTTCCATATATAAATCATACATACTTACATACATATATACATACATACACATACATATGAATACAACCTTCTAAATCATTTAGTGTTGCTCACATGTATATCTTTTAGGGCTTGACTTCTTAATATTAGATAAGCAATTGAAATACAATCCCTATGAAAAACAGTCTCCTATCATCAGCTGTAATTGCCTATAGCTTGATGTGTTTGTTTGTTTTCAGACTTTTTTTTTATTTATTACAACTTATTCACTTTGTATCCAAACTGTAGCCACCTCCTCTATTTCCTCCCAATCCCACCTGAACTCCCTCTTCTTTTCTCATGCCCTTTCTCTAGTCCAATGATAGGAGAGATCCCCCTCCTCTTCCAACTGAACCTAGCATATTAGGTCTCATCAGGACTGGTTGCATTGTCTTCCTCTGTGGCCTGGTAAGGCTCCCCCTCCCCCTCAAGGGGAGGTGATCAAATAGCAGGACAATCAGTTCATGTCAGAGACAGTCCCTGTTCCCCTTATTCAGGCACCTGCTTGGAGACTGAGCTACCATGGGCTACATCTGTGCAAGGGTTCTAGGTTATATCCATGCATGGTCCTTGGTTGGAGCATCAGTCTCAGGAAAGACCCCTGTGCCCAGATTTTTTGGTTCCGTTGCTCTCCTTGTAGAGATTCCTGTCCCCTACAGGTCTTCCTCTCTCCCCATACTTTCATAAGATTGCCTATACTCTGCCCAAAGTTTGGCTATGAGTCTCAGCATCTGCTTTAATAACCTTTTGGGTAGAGTCTTTCAGAAGCCCTCTGTGGTAGGCTTCTGTCTTTTTTCCTTGTTTTCACCTTTTCCCAATGTCTATCTTGTTTGCCTTTCTGAATGAGGATTGATCATCTTACCTAGGGTCCTCCTTCTTAATTAGCTTCTTTGGGTGTACAGATTTTAGTATGATTATCCTATATTATATGTCTAATATCCACTTATAAGTGAGTATATACCATGTGTGTCTTTCTACTTCTGGGATACCTACCTCACCCAGGATTATCTTTTCTATTTCTCACCATTTGCCTGCAAATTTCATGGTTTCCTTGTTTTTAATTGTTGAATAGTATTCCATTGTGTAAAATATATCACAATTTCTGTATCCTTCTTTCAATTGAGGAACATCTGGGTTGTTTCCAGATTCTGGCTATTATGAATAAAGCTGCTGTGAATGAAAGCAAAAGTCCTTGTTGTATACTTGAGCATATTTTGGATATATCCCTAGGAGTGGTACAGCTGGATCTTACAGGAGCACAATTCCCAAATTTCTTACAAAGTGCCAGATTAATTTCCAAAGTGGTGTGAAGTTTACGTTCCCACCAATAGAGGAGGGTTCCCTTTTCTCCACATCCTCTCCAACATGAGTTTTCACTTTAGTTTTTGATCTTAACCATTCTGGTGGGTGTAAGGTAAAATCTCAGGATCTTTTTGATTTGCATTTCCCTGAGGACTAAGGATGTTGAGCATTTCTTTAAGTGTTTCTCTGCCAATTGTTTCTCTGTTGAGAATTCTCTGTTTAGCTCTGTACCCCATTTTTAATTTACTTGATTTATTGATGTTTAACTTCTTTATATATTCTGGATATTGGCCCTCTGTTATATATAGGGTTGGTGAAGATCCTTTCCCAGTCTGTAGGCTGTTGTTTTGTTCTGACCACAATGTCCTTTGCTTTATAGAAGCTTTTCAGTTTCATGAGGTTCCATTTATTGATTGTTGATCTCAGAGCCTGTACTGTTGGTGTTCTGTTCAGGAAGTTGTCTCTTGTGCCAATGAGTTCAAGGTTCTTCCCCACTTTTTCTTCTAACAGGTTTAGTTTGTCCAGTTTTATGTTGAGGTCTTTACTCCACTTGGACTTTAGTTTTGTGCAGGGTGATAAGCATGGACCTATTCACATTTTTCTACAAGTAGACATCCAGGTAGACCAGCACCATTTGTTGAAGATGCAACATTTTTTCCATTGAATGGTTTTGGCATCTTTGTTAAAAATCAGGTGTCAATAATTTTCTGGTTTTATTTCTGGGTCTTCTATTTGATTCCATTGATCCACCAGCCTGTTTATATGCCAGTACCATGCTGTTTTATAGTAGAGCTCTATAGTACAGCTTGAGATCAGGGATGGAGATACCCCGGAAGATCTTTTATGTAGAGGACTGTTAGAGTGATTCTGAGTTTCTTGTTATTCCATATGAAATTGAGTATTTTTCTTTCAAGGTCTATAAAGAATCATGTGGTAATTTGTTGGGAATTGAATCTGTAGTTTGTTTGTCAAGATGGCCATTTTTACTATGTTAATCCTGCCAATCCATGAGCATGGGAGATCTTTCCATCTTCTGATATCTTTCTCAATTTCTTTCTTCAGAGACTTGAAGGTTTTTTTCAAACAGGTCTTTCACTTGCTTGGTTAGAGTCACACCAAGGTACTTTATGTTATTTGTGGTTGTTGTGAAGGGTGTGGTTTCCCTATACATGAGTGACCCAAAAATTCTACCAGGAAATTACTACAGCTGACAAATACCTTATGCAAAGTGGGTGGATACAAAATCTACTCAAAAAAATCAGTAGCCCTCCTGTATATGAAAGACAAAAGGGCTGAGAAAGAAATTAGGGAAGCCTATAGCTCTTTATTTAAGGCTGAACCTCTGAGAGTCCCACATCCAAGTTGCCCTGTCCCTGTTGTCATTACTTGAGTATTGTTTAGGCAGTCATTTTGCTAAGAATTTATAGGTCATATTTTCCTGTTATATATCAAAGATACAATCTCAAACCATACATTCTGGACGTTTGACTTTTACATTTATTTCATCTCTTCTCTGAAATTTTTTTCCTGAGTCTTATATGTAGAGGTAATATTTTAGCTGTAGCAACCAGAAAATATATCCCATAGGCAGGTATTATCTATATTTGACAAGTTATGGCTTTCTATTATGATCTCTATTTACTGTAAAAGAGAGAGAGAAAGATGAGGAGAGAGGGATTCACTTATCTGTGCATATAAAGACAAGTATTTAGACTAGAGTTAGAAATTATACTTTTTTTAAATTTTTATTTTTTTAATATTAGTTACATTTTGTTAACTCTGTATCCCTGCTGTATCCTGCTCCCTCTTTGCCTCCCAATCCCATCCTCCCACTCTCATCCTCCCTGCCCCTTTCCAAGTCCACTGACAGGAGAGAATCTCCTCCTCTTTCATCTGATCCTGTTTTATCAGGTATCTTCAGGATTGGCTACAAAGTCCTCCTCTGTGACCTAGCAGGACTGCCCCTCCCTTGGGGGAAGGGGGGGAAGGAAGTCAAAGAGCCTGCCATTGAGTTCATGAAAGAAACATGAATGGATGCAACCCAGAACCTCTGCTCAGATGTAGGTAGCTCAGTATCCATGTGGGTACCCTAAGAAGGGGAACAGGGACTGTTTCTGAAATTATACTTCTTAAAAAAATAAATTATACTAATCTAGAAAAGGATGGTAATTTGTTCTTCTGTGTGATTCATAACTTCACTAGATTCAGATGTATGGCCATGATTGATTCATCAGTCATATATTCCTTCTTTCTGAGCAAACATTTAAGTCCAACTAGAGAGCCATTGCTTTCTTGTAAGATATGAATGGCATTACTGCATCCTTTGGGATACCTTGCCATGCTGGTCACATGTGTGATTCATAGATCACAGCCATGTAAGACGATTGATTGTTTTTATTGTTGGAAGCTTCCTTAGCACCTTCTAGTACCATGAAATCTGGTCGGCATAGAGGAGAATTCCATGTCAGGTCCTGCTTTCTTTTTCTGAGCTCTGTGTCCAAGGTGCATGATGTCTTCATCAATAGGGGCTTACCTTCAAATTTCATGGGAATGGAACAGCAACAGCAGTAGCCTGAATTGTTTCTGGAGTTATTTTGACACACTTCAACTGACAGCTTTCAGGAGGTTTCTTGTCTGGTATTTGGATATTTGTTAATTAGTCTGTCTTTGGAGATAGTCTCAATATTTTAACAGATAAAATTTCATTATTAGCAACTTATAAATGATATAGAAAGAATATATTAAAACTTTTAGAATGACATTGATAAATTCACAATCAGGGACTAGTGAACAACCTGTTATTTCAGACAACAATCAATAGAATGGCGGGGTTTTTTTTTTTTTGTTTGTTTGTTTTTTGTTTTTGAGACAGGGTTTCTCTTTGTATCCCTGGTTGTTGTGGGCTCACTCTGTAGACGAGGCTGTCTGTGAGCTCACAAAGAACAACCTGCCTCTGCCTCCCTGAGTGCTGGGATTACAGGCATGTGCCACTGTGCCCACTTCATTTGTAATTTTTTAGGAAATAACAGAATTTTCATTCTCTCACAGCATTTCTTTCTTTCACAGATGAGGTAATGTGTATTTATAAAATTGAGGAGTAACTGAGGTAATTATATTATAGTTTCAAAACTAAAACAAATAATGAAAGAACTTGTTAAGGGATCAGCTTCCTTCTGCCACATTAAGACTTTGTCCATGTTGTTTCGCTTGATAACAAGAGTCAACTTATTTCACTTTCACTTATTTGTTGCTATCAAAACTGTCCTGAGTTTCAATCTTCATTATTTTCTCCATTCATTCATCAAATAACTAAGAATTAATATCTGCTTTGGTAGCATTGGTCTCATGTGTAATGGATATATGAAAGATAGACCCATCTTCAAGTGTAGAGCAGATAAGCATGGCACAGAAAATAGGTTAGGTTAGCTTGTACACCAAACATATTACAGTTAGGTATGGATGCGTAAACTATATAAAGTAGAGCTCAATAAGGAAAATTTGGGGGACCAGGTCACTAAATAATAAATTGAGTTGTCTAAGCTGGCATGGGGCTGTGTTTGAGTAAGAGTGACCCATCATCTGTAAAGTACAGCGCACCATGGGAGGACATAAGGAAACAGGCTCTAAGACCAAAAACATCTGGAAGCACAGGAGAAACATACAGTGGTATTAGAAATAAAACCAAGCATGTATTTAAGCCATATTTTGGTGACAGAATAAGGGTTCATTGTAGAATTAGACTTGTCTTAGCTTATTCTAAAAGTGCATTTTCAGGCATTCATATATTTTGTTTTCCATCATGGGCCCAATTCTTATAATAATGCTTAACTCACAATGCTGTTCTAAGACATAATGAAAAGTTTGGGGAAATAACTGGCTATAGTAGAGACCACAAATGGCTTTCTGTCAAATAACTTCAGTAGACTTATAGACTTTATTTCCTGGAAAACAGCTCTCAGCCTCAAGCTCACCCTTCTCCTTTGCTCCCACATACATTTTACACTGTGCAGCTCCTCAGCCCTGCATTCTCTTCTTGCAGACTATGCACAGACGTGCAACTGAGTGCATGTGGGAAGTGAAAAGTACACATTGAATTTACACAAATTTATTGGCTGCTTTCATAAGTAAGTGCATCTGTCCATTTTCCCAGTGCAGTTCTGACATGATTGTTGCTTTGTCCTTATTTTCCCCTTTTCTGTCGTACAGATTTCTACGACGGATTGCATACAAATTTATATGACCATTGTAATCTTTGAACAACTCAGTAAACTAAATTTTGTTCTCCCCCCTCTCTCTTTTATGTCTTTATCTCTATCTCTCACAACCCTCCCTCCCCTTCCCTTCTCTCTTTTTCTTCCCTGTTCCTTCCACTTCCTGCAGTT
This sequence comes from Psammomys obesus, assembly GCF_907164565.1. Lineage (NCBI taxonomy): Eukaryota > Metazoa > Chordata > Mammalia > Rodentia > Muridae > Psammomys > Psammomys obesus. The sequence goes on along the minus strand of NW_026591643.1, from coordinate 9,093,151 downwards.
TTTTAAGCATATCCATATTCAATCTCACTCTATTCTCTTTCACTGACTTTTAAACCATATATATAATTTCCTTTTTTCTTCATTGTTCCTTCACCTCATTCCAAGACTTTCCTTCTTAAATAGCTATCCTTATTTCTGTCCTATGTGCCTTCTTAATCTCTTCTTTCCTTCTGAACCCCTTTCTCCCTCTATCTTCATCTCTGCCTCTCTCCCACACTCTTTCCCTTCTTTCTGATTGCTTTCCTACTATGGTTTGAGTGCTTCCAGCTTCATCATGGAACATAGATTGTGGTTGGGTTGGAGAGACTGTAGAGACTTTCCTAGAGGGATCCATGGCATGTCTCCTCTATCCTGAGTGATCAGGCTTGGAAAGGAGGGCAGATGCCCTCATAGAAGAGTGAAAAATGACAAGGAAATAGTATGATTGTCACAGCTTACTGGCTTCAGAAGAAAATTTGAAATATTGTTTGGAAAGCAGGAGTGGTACAGACCCAGAATAGATATCTTCAAAACACTGACAACTTTAAAATTTCATTTTATTTGCCAAAGGACTGGAGTAAGGTTATTCAGCCTTCACCACAAACTCTCCTTTCTTCTGGAATATAATCACAGTGCAGCATCACCACAAAAAAAGAAATGGCTCTTACATTCCATTTGTCATCCTATAGGATACAGCTAATCAGAGCATCCCTGAGTGATAGCCAGAGTGTAGGGACATTAAAGCAAATTTGTTGATGCCACACAGTAATTGAGTTCAGGGTTATAAGGGAGGGCAGGATGCCTTCCATAACTTGTGGTAAGGCCTGTGACTCAAAAGGCTTGCATCATTCTCAAATGTGAGAACAGCTGACTTCAAACTCTGCATTATAACCTAGGGGTTAGAAACGCAGGCTAGGCCAGATTATCTGTAGGATATAAGGAAATTCTCTTCTTCAGCTTCCCCAGAAAAGACGAGGCCTTAGACCATAACAAGTAGACCAGATGTGAAACACTTCTATATCTTCCCTTTTTGTTAATTGAAATAGTTCTTTTGAATACAATATTTTTTAATTTGGTCTTTCCCCTGCTCTTCCCATATCTTCCCACTTCTTAAATCCCAGTTTTGCACAGAATGAGTGATAGTGCATTGTCTATGGAAAATGATCAGCTGTTGACAAATTATTACTGAGGCTTCATATTAGAAAACCTCATGGTCTCAGATCAGTATTCATCAAATTTAAAATTGGAAAAAAAAATCTCCCAAAATATGTTGTTAAAAGTTCAGATTTTACTTAGTGGTCTACTTATTTTTTTAAAATTCTGAAGAGCCATCAAATGTGTTCCCTAAATGAAGCCTATTTGTATCAATAAGACCTTGAAATGTTTCCATATCTTTGAGGATACAAAACAAAAATCAAGAAGATAATTAACATATCCAAGGTCACCTTATATTTTGCTGAATGAGATAGACTAAATTATCTTTTTACTTTACTACAGATTAATTTTATTAACATAACCTCTGCCACTATCAATCAGAGAAGTCCAATTATAAGTATACCTCTTCTAAAGGATAGTACATATCTAGCTTCTCAGTCTTCTCTGTCAAATAGAGCAGCCCTTGTGCTCTGATATACATATATATATATATAATATATTTATATATATTCCTCTTTTATTGACATTTTAATATGATTTTCAGTTATAACTAATGGATAAATTGGTCCCTGAAAAACAAAATTTAGGGGATATTTAAGGCTCAAAGGATGGCAGTAATTACAGGAATTTACTTCCTTCAAACTATTTATTCATCAAATATTACAAAGTTTTTTTTTTCTTTTGAAAGGCCTTAGCATGTGTTCATGCACAACAAACAATATTTATCTCTAAAAGCCAGTATTGACCTGCACATGAAATTCCACCTCGTCACAGCCTGTGCAGAGGATCTACAAAGGTGGGTGTGTGTGAGTGTGTGTTTGAGCAGACACAATGATTTTCTGATGCTTTATGAAGCTCCTTTTCTAAGAGTACTGGGTGTGTGTGAGTGTGTGTTTGAGCAGACACAATGATTTTCTGATGCTTTGTGAAGCTCCTTTTCTAAGAGCACTGGCGTGTTGCTTTTAAGAGCCTATTAGATGTCATGCCCAGGAGTTCACTCATGTACCTCCGTAAGTACTGTTTCTCATCCCTTCCTCATGTACCTCCGTAAGTACTGTTTCTCATCCCTTCCTCATGTACCTCCGTAAGTACTGTTTCTCATCCCTTCCTCATGTACCTCTGTAAGTACTGTTTCGCATCCCTTCCTCTTCCGACTGTCTTTAGAGGCAAAGGACACTGTTTACAATGCACTTTATTTGTCAAAAGCTCAACGTGTGTTCTTCACAAACTAAAGAAAATTTTCATAATTTTTCTTTTATCATTCTCATAGCCCCATTTTCTCCTACCAATTTCTCACAAAACATTACTCCATACTGTTAACAATTTTTAATATCCTACCTTAAAAACTTAGACTCACCTCGTGTCTTTATTTAAAATGTCTATACCTTACTTCTAATATGTTTCCAAAAAATTGACCGATGATTAACACCAAAATTTTGACCTCAGATTTTGAAATCTTTTTCTGTATAGTGCTCATGCAGTGTACCTAATTCCTTGTTTCTTGAAAATGTATTCATTCTTAAAATTAGAGAGAAATCTAGTAAGGTGGGCATTAAAACTGGTGTTCTCTAAAATTTTTCTTTTTCTTTTTTACATTAATTACAATTTATTCACATTGTATCGCAGCTGTAGTCACTTCCCTCATTCCCCCCTGCCCCTCTCCAAGTCCACTGATAGGCGAACTGGTGTTTTTAGATTATATTACCACCAAATACTGCAATCTGCCCAACCCAACTTATTTATGGATTTACTCTCGCTAAGTCTCCCAGTAACAGACACTAAGCATCTCACCTCTGATGGACAGCATTGAAAAGATGTAACAGCTCTTCAGTAAGGCAACACCTAAGCTGTAGGGCTGAATCTCAAACCAGATTCCTGGGATCCTCTTTCTTCTATTTTTATTCTTTCCACAGTAGGACACCTGGGAGACGCACAGAGAGTCAACTGAGCTGAACTGGGTGGGTCACAGATGTTTTGTCTTCTTCCCCACAGTCCATACCACCTGGTGCCACCTGTCCTTATTTTCAGTGCCAGGTGGAAAGGCCACCTCATTACACAACAATCAGAGCTTGGAATGAAAGCAGCAAAGCAAGCAGCTGCCCTTTCCTGTCTTCTGTTTTCATAGCAATTGCTGCTGAGATAATCAGATGGTTGTTCCAAATGATAATTTCTTGTTTGTTTACCTTTGCCATTTGATGCACAAGTGAGACCATAGCTGGAAATATGAGAATTCAGCAGGGTATCTGGTGACATTGAGCCTTTGGAGGCAAAACCGGAGTCAAGAGATATATACATGGCCAGAAATGAGCATCAGGCACAGTTCAGGATAAATCCCAGATATCAAACATTTCCTTTGAAAATCTAGTCTTCAGTTATCAGGGCCAAAAATGTCACTGAACAGAGGCACCAAAAACATGACTTGTCCCTTGGAAACCCCTTTCTCTATGATCTTTGTTCTCTTTTATCTGTGAAAGAGAAATATGATAAACAATAATGACAGGTTCACTAAATGAAAAAAGTACTTTTCTATTTAAAATTACCTATTAGTTTTAGAATCTCTGTATATCAGACTCTAGTCATTTATAGTAGAAATGATGGGGAATCAAAAAGCAGGGTTATAGACATGATTCCATCAATAAAGTGTTTAACATGAAAGCATAAAGACCTGAGTTTGGATCTCCAGCACCTATGTAAGATGCTTAATGTATCTATCTCACTATGAATGCTCCTATACATCTTTTAATAGTATTGTGAATTTTAAAGATTATAACCCATCATTCTCTAAAGTAGTGTCTGGCCGTAAAATGCTTTTAAAAAGATACAAACTTTTATTTTTTTTTTCTGTTTTGTTTTTTCTTTTTTTTTTTTTATGACTTACAGTTTATTCACTTTGTATCCCATTTGTAACCCTTTCCCTCCTCCCCTCCCAATTCCACCTTTCCTCCATCATTTCCTTCTGTGCCCCTCTCCAAGTCCACTGATAGGGGAGGTCCTCCTCCTCTTCCCTCAGACGGAGCCCATCAGGTCTTATCAGGACTGGCTGCACTGTCTTTCTCTGTGGCCTGGTAAGGCTGCTCCCCTATCAAGAAGAGTTGATCAAAGAGCCAGCCATTGAGTTCATGTCAGACGCAGCTCCTGCTCCCCTTACTAGGGAACCCACTTGGACACCGAGCTGCCATGAGCTACATCTGTGAAGAGGTCCTTGGTTATCTCCATGCATGGTCCTTGGTTGGAGTATCAGTCTCAGAAAAGACACCTGTGTCCAGATTTTTTGGTTCTGTTGCTCTCCTTGTGAAGCTCTTGTCCTCTCCAGGTTTTACTATCTCCCCTTCTTTGTGCACTCTGCCCAAAGTTTGGCTATGAGTCTCAGCATCTGCTTTGATATACACTGCTGGGTGGAGTCTTTCAGAAGCCCTCTGTGGTAGGTTCCTGTCCTGTTACCTGTTTTCTTCCTCTTCCAATGTCCATCCATTTGCCTTTCTGAAAGAGGATTGATTATCTTAACCCAGGGTCCTCCTTCTTGCTTAGTTCCTTTAGGAGTACATATTTTACAATGTTTGTCCTATTTTATATGTCTCATATCTACTTATATAAGTGAGTATATATCATGTGTGTCTTGCTACTTCTGGGGTACCTCACTCAGGATGATCTTTTCTAGTTCTCAGCATTTGCCTGCAAATTTCATGATTTCCTTGTTTTTAGTAACTGATTAGTACATATACCACAGTTTCTGTATCCATTCCTCCATTGAAGGGCATCTGGGTTGTTTCCAGATTCTGGCTATTACCAATAAAGCTGCTGTGAACATGGTTGAGCAGATATCCTTGTTGTGTACTTGAGCATATTTTAGATATATGCATAGGAGTGCTATAGCTGGACCTTGAGGTAGCACAATTTCCACTTTTCTGAGAAAGCGCCAGATTGATTTCCAAAGTGGTTGTACATGTTTACATTCCCACCGGAAATGGAGGTGGAGGAAGGTTCCTCTTTCTCCAGACTCTCTCCAGCATGTATTGTCACTTGAGTTTAATCTTAGACATTTTGATGTGTGTAAGGTGAAATCTCAGGATCATTTTGATTTGCATTTCCCTGATGACTAAGGAGTTTGGACGTTAAGTCTTTCTCTGCCATTAGGTATTTGTCTGTTGAGAATTCTCTGTTTAGCTCTGTATCACAGTTTTTAATTGTATTACTTGTTTTCTTGGTGTTTAACATCTTAATATATATTCTCTATTTATTCTGGATATTAGCCCTCTTTCAGACATAGAATTCGTGAAAATCCTTTCCCATCTGTAGGCTGTCATTTTGTTCTGTTGACAGTGTCCTTTGTTTTACAGAAGCTTTTCAATTTCATGAGGTCCCATTTATTGAGTGTTGATCTTAGGGCCTGTGCTGTTGGTGTTCTTTTCAGGAACTAATTTTTTAATGCAATGAATTTAGTATTACTAATGAAGTCTTTTTTTTTTTTTTTTCTCTCTGAGACAAGGTTTCTTTGTATAGCTTTAGCTGTCCTGGAACTCTCTATTTAGACCTGTCTGCCCTTGAAGATCCACCAGCTCTTGCTTCCTGAGTGCAGGGATTAAAGCCATGTGCCACCACTTCAAAGCTACTAATGAATTCTTATGGACATAATCTGAGCTTAAATACACCTTTACCAGACAGACAGACAGACACACACACACACACACACACACACACACACACACACACACACACA
>NW_026591643.1:9075747-9087290 GCF_907164565.1 Psammomys obesus | reverse complement strand
CACACACACACACACACACACACACACACACACACACACACACACACTGTGAGCATACATTTGAGTAGTAATATTATCCAACTGTCTCAGTGGCTTGGAAACTTTATTGTTGTAGTCCTCATTTTAGATCTGTCTTTGAATTCAATCTGTACGTTTTTTTTAATTATATATATATATATTATTGTTTTTAAAATTATTTTCTTTATTAATTACAATTTATTCACTTTGTATCCTTCCATGCTTCCCTCCCTCCCCCCCTCCCAATCATTCCCTTCCTCCACCCTCTTCATGCATGCCCCTCCCCAAGTCTACTGATAGGGGAGGTCTTATTTTTCTTCCTTCTGATCCTAGTCAATTAGATCTCATCAGGAGTGGCTGCAGTGTCTTCTTCTGTGGCCTGGTAATGTTGCTTCTCCCTTAGGGGGAGGTAATTAAAGAGCAGGCCAATCAGTTCATGTCAGAGACAGTCCCTGTTCTTACTACAATGGAACCCATTTGGATACTGAACTGCCATGGGCTACATCTGAGCAGGGGTCTTAGGTTATCTACATGCATAGTCCTTGGTTGAAATATCAGTCTCGGGAAAGACCTCTGTGCTCAGATTTTTTGGTTCTGTTGCTCTCCTTGTGGAGTTCCTGTTCTCTCCAGATCTTACTGTTTTCCACTTCTTTCATAAGATTCCATGCACTCTGCCCAAAGGTTGCCCATAAGTCTCAGTATCTGCATTGATAGTCTGCAGGGCAGAGTCTTTCATAGGTCCTCTGTGTCAGGCTCCTGACTTGTTCCCTGTTTTCTCCTTCTTCTGATGTCAATCCTCTTTGCCTTTGTGGATAGGAATTGATCATTTTATCAAGAGTCCTCCCTCTTGATTAGTTTCTTTTGGTGTACAGATTTTAGTATGTTTATCCTATATTATATGTCTATATGAGTGAGCATATACCGTGTGCATCTTTCTGCTTCTGGGATAGCTCACTCAGGATGATCTTTTCCAGATCCCACCATTAACCTGCAAATTTCATGATTTCCTTGTTTTTTATTGCTGAGTAATATTCCATTGTGTAGATATACCACAATTTGTGCATTCATTCCTCCACTGAGGGGCATCTGGGCCGTGTCCAGCTTCTGGCTACTACAAGTATGGCTGCTACAAACATGGTTGAGCAAATGTCCTTATTGTGTACTTGAGCCTCTTTTGGATATATGCCTAGAAGTGGTATAGCTGGATCTTGAGGAAGCGCTATTCCTAGTTGTTTGAGAAAGCACCAGATTGCTTTCCAGAGTGGTTGTACAAGTTTACATTCCCAACAGCAGTGGAGGAGGGTTCTCCTTTCTCCACAACCTCTCCAGCAAGTTCAACCTGTATCTTAAACAGATATTATAGAAATATCCTTGAATAACTGAACTTTGTATGGCAACTATGGTAAAAATGACTGATATTAACAAAGACAATGTACTGTAATGCTCTTCTGCTAGGTAAGTTTGAGCAAAACAAAACAAACAAACAAAAAACAATTTTATTCCACTTTCCTTCCCTCAAATATGACACGGATTGCCACCCTATACATCGTAGTCTATAGAGGCAAGCTCTGTATAGGAGTGCATGTGCTCAGACACTGATCTTTTGAGAAGTACCATACTTATCTTTGTTGTCTCACTTCTAGTGAGAAGGCAACACAATCATTGATCATCATCAGACAAGTCTATTTCTTAGGCTGCAGTAGGATTTTTGAAGGCTGAATTGTCTTCTTTTCCAGATAAAGCACAACTCTATGCTACTACTTAATTCAGATTTCTATTTATTTTCCTTATGTTTTAAATGTTTGATAATGTAGTTTGAGTGTGTTGTAAATGGGCTAGGTAGCTCCATTTTTACCTGTAATGCAGAACTGAATAAGATTCTATTAATTCCTTATCAATGGTGAACTTACACAAGGCCATATTGTGTCTTTACTGGGCAAACATTCAATGGTTGTGTCCCAAGACAATTTCAAAGTTATTATATCAGAGTACGAATATGTTTCACACAAGGAATTTCATCATCCCTCCAACTGGTTTGGGCATTTTTTAAAATATGAAAGCAAAATTGCTAGGAGATATAAAATAATGCTTCAGTGACAATTTAGGACCTTGGTTTCATTCCCAGCGTGGCCATTTGGTTTCTAAACAACCCATTCTCTTTCCTGGTGCAATAATGTTGAGTTCTGTGCCCAGTTCACTGGGGCATTGTATAGTTTATCAAATATAGGTAATTTGTTTGGGAAATGTCTTTGGAATGAAAGAGGTAGATGCAGCACAAGATTAGCTTTATGTGGCTGTTCTGAATATGACCAAATCCAGACTGTATCATATTTAAAATGTGCATGGGAAAATTTACAGTATACACACATGTTAACAACTTTCTCTTGTTCTTCTGATCCCTGTTAAAATACGGTATATTTCAGTTCAGTTTCAAACACGCTTGAGAGCCGAATTTGGGAATGAAAGGTATTTTCCCCATCAGAGGAAATTAATTCCATCACATTGAATGACTGAGGCCTTGGTTGGGAGATGTGGGAAAAGAAACTGCAATATGAACTGAATAATGTTACTGAAAGTCGATATTCCAGCCATTCATTGAAAGTATTCATAATTATAACTTAAATTATTCAATTATTAAATAGTATATATTCTATGTAAATTTTTATAGCTAAAAAACATCCTAAAAGCACCAACATGATCTCAAACAAAATTGGTTTTTCCTGGCTAAATATAATAATTTATTTCTGTATTCAGTAAATATACCTCAATATGGGGGATCCAAGATGGTGGCGCCGGGACAACACTCTTTCTGACCAGCAGCACAGCAGGATCAGCACAGTGACCAGCAGTCAGAACTCTCGGCCCTAAAACACTAGCGACTGTGTTTCCCCATGGTGGGGGATTCAATCAGCTTCAACTCTCCCAGGTAAACTGCAAAAGAGTTCCCTGTTCCACCAGGCACTTGTTCGCCAGCCCAGAGCCATACGCCAGAGTACTCTAATCATTGTTCCAGACTGAATTGTGGGCCCCACAACATCAGAGACTGGGATTTCCAGTTGAGAGATAACCCCAAGGTGTATGAAACAATTGGGACTGACCTTAGGTCACCCAGACAATCCCTGGAAAAGAACCGGGGTACCACAGGCTCCCAGCAGCCAACCCAGAGCAGAGCCAAGCACACAAGAGCCAGCAAGGAGTCCTGCCTGCAGGCCTGACTTGCTGTCCCAGATAGAACTGTGGGCCCCACGGCACCAGAGACGGAGTTTCTCTGTTGAGTGCAAACCCACAGGGAGGGGAACAGCAGGTCTGATCTCAGAGCACTTAGCTGATACCACCACCCTGAAAAGGTGTTGGGAAAAATTGCCCAGTTTCTCACAGATGCCCAGACGCTCAATCACCAGCAAGGTGGAGCCATGTATCTGTGCCTGCAGATTCTACTCACCATCACAGAAAGAATGGTGGTCCCCAAAGCACAGTCTGGGTGTCCCTGTCAGGAGGAAACACCACAGCAGGGGGATCATCAGGTCCAATGCTCAGGACACCCAGCTCCAGAAGACTTTCTGGATTCATGCAAGCTCTAGGCTGTAGCCTTCTCCTGCAGGCATGAGCGCAGTTCTCACCTGCCATTATTGAGTACTGCTAGGACACTGGGGCACACAGCTGCATCCTCAGACCTACAAAAGCATGAGCGCCATTACAGCAGCCCTCAGATACTGCTCCAAGGTTTGACTATTTATACCTAGCTAAACTGGCAAAACTCTGGGTCTTCCTGGTTCTTCAAAAGGCTGCACCCAACAATTATACCTTAAGAACAACAGATACAGCTCACTAAATTCAGAGCAAGAAACCCAGCAGTAAGGAAGCCATCACCAGGACCTCTCCTGATGAGAGGAGAGCCTTCCTGAACATGACAGTTACCACACAGGTCCCTATGCCTGAAGTGAACTGTGAGAATTCCTGAGAAGCACCACCATTCAGTTGATCACACCCAAAAAGCTGAGGAGATCTTCTTCAGAACCCTACTAAATGGATTCTCCCCACCCAAGGAACCAGCAGGCACCAGAAATTAACAGACAACACCTGAGACAGCCAGATGGGTAGAGGCAAGTGTAAAAGCACAACCAACAAAAGAGAAAAGCAATATGGCATCCCCAGAACCTAGTTATCCAGGGGCAAGTAGCCCTGGACACCCTAACATAATTGAAATTCAAGAAGATGACCTTACATCTATGCTTATGAAGATGTTAATGGAGGAAACAAATAAAATGCCTAAAGAATTAGGGGAAGATATAGTAAAAGAGATTATGGCCATCTGTAAAGAAATACAGGAAGTTGCAGCCAAACTGTGACTTTCAGAGAGGAAATGATTAAATCACTGAAAGAACTAAAATAAACAGAGGAATGTTCAAACAAACAGGTGAAGGAATTGAAGGAAAAACAGGAAAATACAGTCAGACAGGTGAAGGAAATCAACAAAACTGTTCAAGATCTGAAGATAAAATTGGAAAACTTAAAGAAAACACAAATGGAGGAAATCATGGAGAGGGAGAACCTAGGAAAGAAAACAGGAACTACAGAGGTAAGCATAACCAACAGACTACAAGAGATGAAATAAAGAATCTCAGGTGTGGAAGATACAATGGAAGAAATCGATGTATCCATCAAAGAAAATAATAAATCTAAAAAATTCCTGATACAAGTCATCCAAGAAATCCAAGACAACATAAAAAGACAAAACCTAAGTATAATAGGAAGAGAGGAAAAAGAAGATTCCCTCCTCCAAGGCCCAGAAAATATTTTCAACAAAATCATAGAAGAAAATTTCTCCAACTTAAAGGAGAGGCCTATAAGAATATAAGAGGCCTACAGAACACCCAATAAATTAGACCAGAAAAGAAAATCCTTCTGTCAAATAATAATCAAAACAGTAAGTATACAGAACAAAGAAAAAATGCTAAAAGCTGCAAGGGAAAAAGGCCAAGTAACATATAATGGCAAACCCATTAGAATCACACTTGACTTCTCAACAGAAACTATGAAAGCCAGAAGGGCCTGGATAGATACCATGCAGACCCTAAGAGAACACAGATGTCAGCCTAGGCTACTATACCCAGCAAAACTCTTGCAATGCCAGGTTCCTGGGACCCTCAGAGACCACCAGGAGATGACTCAATGCAATAGCAAGAGAGCTTTATTAGGAGAGCGATTGAACTTGAGACCCAAGTATCACTGATGCAGCAGTAGAGAAGTGGGACCCTGAGCTCTGAGTGAACAGGATTTTTAAAGGGAAAGTCCTTGAGCAGGGGATTTCCATGACAGCAAGTGGTGGGGGGGGGGGGCACAAGCCTTGGCATTACAGAATTAGGTGAAGTTTAGCAGGGCGGGGTGACCTTTTCTGAGGCACACAATCACAATGGCTAAGACATATAACCACAATGGCTCTTTTTCTAAACCATATCTGAAACACTGGGTAGAATTTTCCCACCTGATTCCCAACTGATTCTCATTGATTCTTGGCAGGGAGATTGTCTCTATTTTCTATGAAGCATTTATTCTGTATTATTTCCTGGAGACTATTGCAGGGAGAGTTAACTTTGTTGTCCGCCAAGTGTACATTCTGTGATATTTCCTGGTACCTGAATTCAGTTCCCAGTATAGCTGGCTCTTTACTCAGGATAACTTAAACTCTTCACTCTCAGTCCTCATAGCCAGAGAAAATAAGATATTCAACCACAAAAACACATTACAACAATACCTGCACACAAATACAGTGTTACAGAAGATACTAGAAGGAAAAATACAACCCAAGAAAACTACTTTCAAGAAAACACAGGAAATAAATAATCTCACTACAGGAAAACAAAAAGTAGCCAAACACACTACCACAGCCAACATCAATATCAAAGTATCTAACAGCCACTGGTCATTAACCTCTCTCAACATCAATGAGCTCAATTCTCCAATAAAAAGACACATACTAACAGATGGATGCATAAAAAAGACCCAAAAATCTGTTGCACACAAGAAACACACCTAAGTCACAAAGATAGACATTACCTGAGAGTAAAGGGCTGAAAGACAGTTTTCCAAGCAAATGGACCCAAGAAGCAATCAGGAGTAGCCATTCTAATGTCTAATAAAATAGACTTTCAACCAAAATTAATCAAAAGAGATAGAGAAGGACACTTCATACTCATCAAGGGAAAAATTCACCAAGAAGATATCACAATCCTGAACATCTATGCCCCAAATGCAAAGGCACCCACATTTGTAAAAGAAACATTAATAAAACTGAAACCACACATAGATTTCCACACATTAATAGTGGAAGACTTAAACACCCCACTCTCAACAAAGGACAGGTCAACAAAAAAGAAATTAAACAAAGAAAATATAACTCTGACAGATGTCATGAATCAAATGGACCTCATGGACATCTACAGAACTTTTCACCCAAACAAAAAAAAAATTATCTTCTTCTTAGCAACTCATGTAACCTTCTCCAAAATAGACCATATAATTTGTCACAAAGCAAGCCTCAGCAGATGCAAGAAGATTGAAATAATCCCTTGTATCCTATCTTATCACCCTGGACTAAAGCTGGACCTCAACGACAGAAATAGCAAAAGGGCTACACACACATGGAAACTGAACAACGTGCTACTAAATGACAGCTGGGTCAGAGAAGAAATAAAGAAAGAAATTAAAGTCTTCCTAGAATTCAATGAAAATGAAGGCACAACATACCCAAACTTATGGGGCACAATGAAAGCAGTGCTAAGCAGAAAGTTCATAGCAGTAAGTGCCTTCAAGAAGAAATTCAAAACATCTCATTCAATCAACTTAATGGCTCACGTGAAAGTCCTAGGAAAAAAAGAAGCAGACACAACAAAGAAGAGTAGATGGCTGGAAATAATCAAACTCTGAGCTGAAATCAATAAATTAGATACAAATAAAACAATACACAGAATCAATGAAACCAAGAGCTGGTTCTTTGAGAAAATCAAGAAGATAGACAAACCCTTAGCCAAACTAAGTAAAAGGCAGAGAGAAACTATCTAAATCAACAAAATCAGAAATGAAAAGGGGAACATAACAACAGACACTGAAGAAATCCAAACAATCATTAGGTCTTACTTCAAAAGCCTATATGACACAAAATTTGAAAATCTAAATGAAATGGACAATTTTCTTGATCGATTCCACATGCCAAAGCTGAATCAAGGCCAGGTAAATAAATTAAATAGTCCTATATCCCCTAAGGAAATAGAAGCTGTCATCAAAAAACTCCCATGCAAAAAAATCACAGGGTCAGATGGTTTCAACACAGAATTATACCAGACCTTCAAAGAAGAGCTAACACCAATACTCTTCAAACTATTCCACAAAATAGAAACAGGAGGAACAGTACCAAACTCATTCTATGAAGCCACAGTCACCTGGTACCTAAACCTCACAAAGATCCAACAAAGAAAGAGAATTTCAGGCCAAACTCCCTTATGAATATAGATGCAAAAATACTCAATGAAATACTTACAAACAGAATCCAAGAACACATAAATGATGTCACCCACTACGACCAAGAAGGTTTCATCCCAGGCATGCAGGCATGGTTGAATATATGGAAATCCATCAATGTGATCCACCATAAACTAACTGAAGGAGAAAAACCACATGATCATCTCCTTAGATGCTGAAAAAGCATTTGACAAAATCTGCTATCCATTCATGTTTAAAGTCATGGAGAGATCAGAGATGCAAGGCACATACCTGAACATAGTAAAGGCGATATACAGCAAGCCTATAGCCAACATCATTCTCAATGGAGAAAAACTTAAATCATTCCCACTGAAAGCAGGGACAAGGCAAGGCTGTCCACTCTCTCCATATCTCTTCAACATTGTTTTTGAAGTCCTTGCTAGAGCAATAAGACAGTTGAAGGATATCAAGGGAATACAGATTGGAAAGGAAGAAGTCAAAGTATCACTCTTTGCAGATGATATGATAGTATACCTGAGTGTCCCCCAAATTTCTGCCAGGAAACTCCTACAGCTTATTAACACCTTCAGCAAAGTGGCTGGATATAAAATTAACTCAAAATAATCTGTAGCCCTCCTGTATACAAAAGACAAAAGGTCTGAGAAAGAAATTAGGGAAAAAAACACCCTTCACAATAGTCACAAAGGACATAAAGTATCTTGGTTTGAACCTAACCAAGCTAGTCAAAGACTTTCATTGAAAAGTTTCCAGTCTCTAAAGGAAGAATTAGAAGAAGATATCAGAAGATGGAAACATCTCCCATGCTCATTGCTTGGCAGGATTAATATAGTAAAAATGACCATTTTACCAAAAGCAATCTACAGATTAAATGCAATTTCCATCAAATTACTGACACAATTCTTTACAGAACTTGAAAGAAAAATTCTCAACTTCATATGGAACAACAAGAAACCCAGAATTACTAAAACAATCCTCTACAGTAAAAGATCTTCTGGAGGTATATCCATCCCTGATCTCAAGCTGTATTACATAGCAACAATGCTAAAAACTGCATGGTATTGGCATAGAAACAGAATAGTGGATCAATGGAATTGGATAGAAGACCCAGAAATAAATCCACACACTCATGGACACCTGATTTTTGACAAAGATACCAAAACCATACAATGGAAAAAGATAGCATCTTCAACAAATGGTGCTGGTCCAACTGGATGTCTACATGTAGAAAAATGAAAATAGATCCATACTTATCACCCTGCACAAAACTGAAGTCTAAGTGGATCAAATACCTCAATATAAAACCAGACACACTAAACCTGTTAGAAGAAAAAATGGGGAAGAGCCTTGAACTCATTGGCACAGGACACAACTTCCTGAACAGAATACCAACAGCACAAGAGCAACAATCAATGAATTGGACCCAATGAAACTGAATGCTTCTATAAAGCAAAGGACACTGTTGTCAGAACAAAACGATAGCCTACAGACTGGGAAAGGATCTTCACCGACCCTATATCTGACAGAGGGCTGACATCCAGAATATATAAAGAACTAAAGAAGTTAAACAGAAACAAATCAAGTCATCCAAGGGAGGAGCAGTCCTGTTAGGCCACAGAGGAGGGCTTTGCAGCCAGTCCTGAAGATACTTGACAAAACAGGATCGGATGAATGGGGAGGAGGTCCCCCCCTATCAGTGGACTTGGAAAGGGGCACGGTGGAGATGAGGGAGGGAGGGTGGGATTGGGAGGGAATGAGGGAGTAGGATACAGCTGGGATACAGAGTTAATAAAATGTAACTGATAAGAAAAAATAAAATAAAATAAAATAAATGGGGTATAGAGCTAAACAGAATTCTCAGTAGAGGAATATTGAATGGCAGAGAAACACTTAAAGAAATGCTCAATGTCCTTAGTCATTAGGGAGATGCAAATCAGAAGGATCCTGAGATTTCACCTTACACCCATCAGAATGGCTAAGATCAAAAATTCAAGTGACAATATATGCTGGAGAGAGTGAGGAGAAAGGGGAACCCTCCTCCACTGCTGTTGGGAATGTAAACTTGTAGAACCACTCTGGAAAGCAATCTGGCACTTTCTCATACAGCTAGGAATAACGCTTCCTCAAGATCCAGCTATACTACTCCTAGGCATTTATCCAAAAGAGGCTCAAGTACACAATAAGGACATTAACTCAACCATGTTTGTAGCAGCTTTATTTGTAATAGCCAGAAACTGGAAACAAGCCAGTTACCCCTCAACTGAGGAGTGGATACAGATATTGTGGTACATCTCCATAATGGAATACTACTCAACAATAAAAAACAAGGAGATCATGAAATTTGCTCGTAATGGTGAGAACTGGAAAAGACCATCCTGAGTGAGCTATCCCAGAAGCAGAAAGATGCACACTGAAGAGTTTAAGAACCAATTTAGTTTTAATACTGTAGAAAATCAGATGATCATAACTAATGATGTTAAGAACCTTTCGGTGAAGGAAATAATGTGAAAATACATAAATGCCACAAAACCCAGCACAAGGTACTCATGGAGATGTCTGTATTTGGGAAATAAACAATGACTTAGGAACACAGACACAATCAGAACCACGTTCCTGGGAAAATAAATTTTTTCACTTCATTGAACTTTTTGTTTTAAAATCTTTGTCAGTTTTACACACTTATGTAATGAATTTTAATTGTTTTCATCCCTATTACCTTCAGTTATTTGTCTCCCACCCCATTAAATCACATTTTCTTCCCAGAATTTTCCCTTTGTACATTTATATGTTCTTTTTATGAGTGAGCCACTGAGTCTAATTAGGTCTCCTTGCTCTACTGGAGGTGGGAGATTGTTTACTAACATGTGGGCAAGTTTTCAGTGGCTATACCATTGACAGACATACCCTGTCGAGTGCCAGTGTGAACTGCCAAGTTCCTCAGGGAGTAACAGGGCTTCCTAGAGACCTCGCCTCCCCCCATCCCGACTGAGTGTTGATGGTCCAACCTTGTGCAGAATAATCTTGTGAAAGGAATCATAGCTGCCTTGAGTCCACGCGTGCGTTCACGTCCAGAATTCACTTTGCTTCGCAGTTTATATTCCTATGGCTCTTACCACCTTTCCTGTGTTTTTTCCGTGATGACGCCTGGGTCTTGGACAGAGAGATTTTATATGTCTTATTTATAGGCGAGCACGCTACTGTTCAACTTTGTCTTTTTTAATCAATTGAAAAAAAAACATATACAGTAAAAACAAAAGGATACTCATACACTCACATCTACACATGATAATGTTTATACAAAAATTGCCCCCCAAAAAACAAAAGGGCCAAGAGAGAAATTAGGGAAACAACAGCCTTAACAGTAGCCACTAATAACATAAAGTACCTTGGTCTGGCTAACTAAACATGTGAAAGACATGTATGAAAAAAAAACTTTAATTCTCCAAAGAAAGAAATTGAAGAAAATATCAGAAGATGGAAAGATTTCCACGCTCATGGATCAGTAGGATTAACAAAGTAAAAATGTCCATCCTTCCAAAAGCAATCTACACGTTCAATGCAGTTCCCATCAAAATATCAACACAATTATTTACAGAATCTGAAAGACAAATTTCAATTTCATCTGGAAAAACAAAAACCCCAGAATTGCTAAAACAATCCTGTACAATAACAGATCTTCTGGAGGTATCTTCATCCCTGATCTCAAGAGTAACAGTCATAAAACTGCATGGTACTGGCATAGAAGCAGAATGGTGGGTCAATGGAATCAGATAGAAGACCCAGACATGAACGTGTGTGTGTGTGTGTGTGTGTGTGTGTATGTGTGTGTGTGTGTGTGTGTGTGTGTGTGTGTGTGTAGAAGCAAAATATCAGTACTGGATGTCTTCATTGATTGCCCCCAACCTTTAAATTGGTGAATATTATATATCCTTTGGTGAATATTACATTATAAATAAATATGTACATATATAGATCTATACATATATGTATACACATACACACATATATACATATACACATAAACATAT
>NW_026591643.1:9065137-9075737 GCF_907164565.1 Psammomys obesus | reverse complement strand
CAAACACATATATACATATGTGTGCATTTATATATTTATATGTTTATAAAATTATACATATTTGTTTATTTTGGTTTTATAACTTGGGTATTATGAATAATATTGTACTAAATATATAGGCACATAAATGAATTTTAAACTAACATAAAACCATGTTCTATATAGCACCTAGGTTTGGGTTCTAACATTCATTAATTACCAAAAGGTAAAAATTTCTCAGAATTACTAGAGAAACAGCTGATGCTAAAATTGATGAAGGATATGTAGAAGATGACCATTGTGAAGCAATGCCTGATACTGTCATCATTAGAGAAGCTTCCCCTAACAGAAAGGAGGATCAATGGAACCGCATAGAAGACCCAGAAGTAAACCCACACACCTATGAATACTCAATTTTTGACAAAGAAGCCAAAACCATTCAATGGAAAAAAGACAGCATCTTCAACAAATGGTGCTGGTCCAACTGGATGTCTACATGCTGACAAATGAAAATAGATCCATATTTATCACCCTGCACAAAACTAAAGTCCAAGTGGATCAAAGACCTCAACATAAAACCAGGTACTCTAAAACTGTTAGAAGAAAAAGTGGGGAACAGCCTAGAACTCATTGGCACAGGAGACAACTTCCTGAACAGAACTCCAACAGCACAGGCTCTAAGAGCAACAATCAATAAATGGGACCTCATGAAACTGAAAAGCTTCAGTAAAGCAAAGGACACCATTCTCAGAACAAAACAAATGCCTACAGATTGGGAAAGAATCTTCACCAACCCTTTATCAGACAGAGGACTAATATCCAGTATATATAAAGAACTAAAGAAGCTGAAAAGCAACAAACCAAGTAATCCAATTAAAAAAATGGGGAACAAAGCTAAACAGAGAATTCTCGAAAGAGGAATATCGAATGGCAGAGAAACAAAGAAATGTTCAACCTCGTTAGCCATTAGGAAAATTCAAATCAAAAGGACCCTGAGATTTCACCTTACACCCATCAGAATGGCCAAGATGAAAATCTCAAGTGACAACACATCCTGGAGAGGTTGTGGAGAAAGGGAAACAAACCCTCCTCCATTGCTGGTGGGAATGTAAACTGGTACAACCACTCTGGAAATCTATATGGTGCTTTCTCAGACAAATAGGAAAAGTGCTTCCTCAAGACCCAGCTATACCACTGCTAGGTATATACCCAAAATTTGCTCAAGTACACAACAAGGACATTTGCTCAACCATGTTTATAGCAGCTTTATTTGTAATAGCCAGAACCGGGAAACAACCCAGATGTCCATCAATGGAGGAATGGTTACAGAAATTGTGGTATTTTTACACAATGGAATACTACTCAGCAATCAAAAAGGAGGAAATCATGAAAATTTGCAGGCAAATGGTGGGACCTAGAAAAGATTATCCTGAGTGAAATATCCCAGAAGGAGAAAGACAAACACAGTATACACTCGCTTATATAGACCTATAAGATATGATAAACAATGAAATCTATATATCTAAAAAAGATAATCAAGAAAGCAGACACGGGGTAAGATGATTAATCCTCATTTAGAAAGACAAATGGGATGTACATTGAACATATGACAGGAGTCTACCGCAGAAGGCATCTGAAAGACTCTACCTAGCAGAGTTTTAAAGCAGACACTAAGACTCGTTACCAAACCTTCAGCAGAGTACAGGGAATCATATGAAAGAAGGGAGTTAGTATGATGGGGAAAGGATAGGAGCTCCACCGGGACCAAATATATCTGGGCACAGGGTCTTTTTTGAGACTGACACTCAACCAAGGACCATGTATGGATATAACCTAGAACCTCTGCTCGGATGTAGCCCGTGGTAGCTCAGTAACCAACTCGTTTCCCATAGTAAGGGGAAAAAAGACTATTTCTAACAGGAACTCAATGGCTGGCTCTTTGACCTCCCCACCCCCCCAGGGAGGAGCAGTCCTGTTAGGCCACAGAGGAGAGCTATGCAGCCAGTCCAGAGGATACCTGCTAAAACAGGGTCAGATGAAAGGGGAGGAGGTCCTCCCCTATCGGTGGACTTAGAAAGGGGCAGGGAGGAGATGAGGGAGGGAGGGTGGGATTGGGAGGGAATGAGGGAGTAGGATACAGCTGGGATACAGAGTTAACAAAATGTAACTAATAAGAAAAATTTAAAAAAAAAATAAGAGAAGCTTCCTCCTTAAACAGATGTAAACAAATACTGAGTCCAATGGCCAGCCATTACACAAGAGAGACCTTGGAACTTTAAGCCCCAGATAGGATGTTTTTTTTAATTAAATTTTTATTTTTAATATTAATTATAGTTTATTAACTTTGTATCCCAGCTATATCACACTCCCTTATTCCCTCCCAATCCCATACTGCCTCCCTCATCTCCTCCCTGCCTCTTTACCTGTCCACTGATAGGGGAGTTCCTCCTTTCCTTCCATCTGACCCTAGTTTATCAGGTATCTTCAGGATTGGCTGCAAAGTCCTCCTCTGAGGCCTAGCAAGGCTGCTCCTCCCTCAGGGCTATGGTGGCGGGGGTGGGAGTGGGGTCAAAGAGCCCGCCATTGAGTTCACATCAAAAACAGTCCCTGTTCCCCTTATTAGGGTACTCACTTGGATACTGAAGTATCAAGGGCTACTTCTGAGCAGGGGCTCTAGGTTGCATCCTTACATGGTCCATGTTTGGAGAAACAGTCTCAGAAAAGACCCCTGTGCCCAGATATATTTGGTCCTTGTGGAACTCCTGTCCTCTCCAGGTTGTGTTAACTCCCCCTCCCTTTTTTTTTTTTTTTTTTTTTTTTTTTTTTTTGTCGTTGTTGTTGATTTGCTGCATTCTGCCGGAGGTTTGGTTATGAGTCTTAATATCTGCTTTGATATACTGCTAGGTAGAGTCTTTCAGAGGCCCTCTGTGGTAGGCTCCTGTCCTGTTACTTGTTTGCTCCTACATCCAATGTCCATCCCATTTGTCTTTCTAAGTGAGGATTGATCACTGTGCCCTGGGTCCTCTTTCTTGTTTATCTTCTCAGACAATTAGGAATAGTGCTTCCTCAAGATCCAGCTATACCACTCCTAGGCATATACCCAAAAGAGGCTCAAGTATACAACAAGGACATTTGCTCAATCATTCTTGTAGTAGCTTTATTTGTAATAGCGAGATCCTGGAAACAACCCAGATGTCCCTCAGTTGAGAAATCGACACAGAAATTGTGGTACTTTTACACAATGGAATACTACTTAGAATTAAAAACGAGGAAATCATGAAATTTGCAGGCAAATGGTGGGACCTAGAAACAATCATCCTGAGTGAGGTATCCCAAAAGCAGAAAGACACACATGTTATATACTCACTTATATAAACCTATAAGATAGGATAAATATACTGAAATCTACCTATTTGTCTTTCTAAGTTGTACAGATTTCAGTATGTTTATCCTATCTTACTCGTCTAGTACCCACTTATAATTGAGTATATACCGTGTGTGTCTGTCTCCTTCTGGGATATCTCACTCAGGATGATCTTTCTAATCCCTCCCCTCAGAGCTCTAGGAACCAGCAGAAGTGGAGAGAGAAAGAATGTAAAAGCCACAGGGATGCAGGACACCAAGAAAACAAGACCCACTAAATTAACATGAACAAAGCTCATCTGACCTCATACAGGCTGAAGCAGCATGTGCAGAGCCTGCACCAGGTCCTGTGCATATATAGTACTAGCATTACTATAGGATTCCAGAGTGCAGAAAAGAACGGTGCCTCTCTGGTTCTTGTGCCTTCTCTTGGGCTATTTATCTTTTTTCTGATTTGTCTAATTCAACATCACTGTGTTTTGTTTTATCTTATATTTTCTTATATACGTTTAAAAATGAATGAAT
The DNA here is from genome assembly GCF_907164565.1 of Psammomys obesus. Taxonomy (NCBI): domain Eukaryota; kingdom Metazoa; phylum Chordata; class Mammalia; order Rodentia; family Muridae; genus Psammomys; species Psammomys obesus. Next base: position 9,071,870 of record NW_026591643.1, on the reverse strand, counting down.
AAATGCATGAAAACCTAGCCACAGGGGTACATGTCAACAACTGAACTGTTGTTGATGCTGAAAGAGGGAAAATCAGTTTTCTCCAACAGAGTGACTGAATACATCAACCACTCTGGGGCATTGCTCGTGTTCAGGAGTATTTGACCAAACATATAATGGAGCCCACAAATGTTTTTATAGTGTTTTTATTTGGTAAGAATCTGGTGATTCTATTGTTTTTCTTTCCTTTTAGGCGGTGTTGTAGTTTGTTTTCTTGGTTTGGGGGCAGAAATTGTTTTTACTGTGTGTGGTTTTCTTTGTTTGTTTGTTTGTTTGTGTTTTTGTTATTTTTGAGAAAGATCTTAAAAGTTGAGTAGTAGGAAGAGGTGAGGATCTTTAAGTGGAATGATTCAAAAGTTGTTAAAAGTGAAATTGAAAATCTCTTAAAAAATTAAAAATATTTTTTAGATTAAAATTTATACATTTCCCCCTTCCCTTTCCTCCCTTTAAACCTTCCTGTATACTCACTCCTCCCTGCTCTCTTTCAAATTCATGACCTCTTTTTGCACTAATTGTTATCATATGCATATATATATATATATATTACTAAATATAATCTGTTGGCTCTACATAATGAGTTCATAGTATTTGTAGTTTTTCAGGGCTGACCATTTGACATAGGACAACCAATTGGTTCCCATCTTTTATTTTTATTGTATGTATTTTTCTTTTTCTTTTATTTTTCTTTCAGTTTCTACAAGAGCCTATCAATTGGACACAAGACAGAACATTCCTTTAGTTGCTAGCTCCCACAATTATATGTTGAGTTTGGATTATCCTGATATTCTATGAGGGGAAACAAGATCGCTTACTGCTTCAAGAACTTGGGCTAACACTGTCTGTAGGAAGTGAAAAGAAAAACCTGAAAGTGTGGATGTGGAAGTCATTTGTTTACTTTTAGCCTATTTCATGATATTTCTTTCTCTCAGAGATGAGAGGAAGTTTGGGAAACGGCTTAAGGAGGAGAATAGTGGTCGAGCTGGGTTGGATGGCACACCTGCTTTTAGCCTTTTGAGAGTGTTCCACACTGATCTAAGATGCACTCGTTTGCTGTCCTGCTGTCAGTGAGTGGGGTTCACCTTTGCCCACATCCTGGCCAGCATTTGCTGTCACTTCGTTTTGATGGTTTTAGCATTTCCACTAGGGTGAAATGAAAGCACAAATAAATTTTAATTTTCACTTTTCTAATTCCTAGGATGTTGAACACTCTTATAGGAATTTCTCTGCCATTTTTATTTTTTTCTTCTGAGAACCCATTTTTAAATTGGGTTGTTTTTTTTTTAATTTTTTTCTTGATTTATAAAAAAGCTTTATATATATAATTTGAATGGTAATATATATATATTTATATTACCTTATATAATCTGAATAGTAATCCTCTCAGATGATGAGCTGCAAAGGTTCTTTCCCACTCTGTAGGTTTTCTCTTCACTCTATTATTTTTGTTTTGGTTTGGTTTTTTGTAGTGCAGAACTGTTCTATGATGTCTGTTTTGTCTGTCGTTGGCCTTAATTCCTATGGAAATGGAGTCCTGTTCTGCAAGTCTTTTCCTATATCTTGTAGGGTACTATCTATGTTTTCCTCTAGAATTCTCAGCATTTCGTGCTTTCCGCTAAAATCTTTCATCCATTTGTGCTCGATTTTTATTCAGGGCAATAATTATAAGTCAAATTTTATTCTTTTATATGTGAACATCAGCTTGTCCAGCACCATTTGTGAAAGATGCTATCGTTTTTTCAGTGTGCATTTTTGACATCTTTATTAAACATCAAATGGCAACTAAAAAAGAAAGAAAATCTCTTAAAGAGATGAGCTAGAGTATTATTGAGGTCTCATCTAACATCCTGTTTATCTATGTTAGCAATTTAGGGCTAATAATTTAGCTAACATCCTAACAAGCATATAGTAAAGGATTGGAAGAGCCACTGAGCTGTTAGTTTTCTACACTGAAAAAGAGAATGGAATGTTCTTGTCAGAAGGATCCTATAGAGATTAATTAGCTGATGTCTGCACAGGGGTGAAGATCATACAACGCGAGGTCCAACTAATAACAAAGATGGAGGAAAGAGCCTATTGGACTTTACCCAGCACTTCGTAATGCTAAAATGGGGCAAAGGGTGAAATGGCCAGAAAGAATATAAATAAAAATAAACATATAAATAAACAAACGGTATGAAACTGCATCACACGCACACACCATCACACAACAAGTACTTAATTGGCCTCCTGAGATCTCTGCCACCCAATAGTCTCAAGCAAGTACAATCAAATGGATATCCAAAGGAGATTATAGGTCCTAGTAAGAAAAGAATTTTACAGCTATTGAGCCTATCTTAGATTAGGGTTTTCAAATGACTTTCTGATTTTACATTCTATAAAATAAAATTTTAAGATTTACAGAAAAATTGCGAAGTTAGTTAACAGAATAACTATGTCTGCCATTTTTCTCACTATTAGTATTTCACATTAATATGTTATAATGAAACAATAATTTTTAACTAATATTAATACACTGTCCAGAATTCTTGGGTTTTGCTTAATGTCCTGTTCATGTCCCATGATGCTTTTCTAGATCCTTTATTATTTAATCATCATAATTCCTTAGTTTCCTTTTGGCTGCTACACTTCAGCAACTTTTTCTTCTTTATGATTAACGTCAACTAAATTATGTCTCCACCAAATTCATAAATAGAAGTCCTGTTGTCCCACATGGTAGTATGTAAAGATGGGTCTTTTGTAGGGTGGGGTAACAGTTTAGATAGGAGTTGCAGGTAAAACTTTACTGATAGAATCGATGCTCTTGTGAGACATAGTACCTAATCTCTCTGACCTCTCTCTCTCTCTCTCTCTCTCTCTCATCCTCCCTTAGTCCATCCCTCCTTCCCTTTCCCTCTCCCTCCTTCCTCTTGTGCAAAGAGGAGACAGATAAGGTCAAACACTTATCATCTGTAAGTCTGAGAGGACCCTCACTGGATCTTAAGCTTGTAGACATTATGGTCTAGCTTCCAGTCCATGAGAAAATAATGGTAAGATATTCAGTTTCTGCTCTTTTGACACTATATCCAAGCTAATAAGATTAATATTCTTGGCAGTTTAGAGAGCATTTAATAGCTATGTTGTAGAATAACCTCAGTGGAGAGTTTTTTTCTACTATTCCTCATGATTGAGTTGGTGTCATGTTTTTACATGGGGAAGAGGAACATTAGAGTGCAGTTTTCACTGGAGCAGACCAATGCAAGTAACTTTAATATGACATATGATATAAGCTTATAAAACTGTATTTTTATTTTAATTCAAGAATATGTGTGTATGTGGGTGGGTGATTGTCTGTGTGAGTAGACAATCTGTGCCACATGTGTGTGGGAATTCCCTGATGCCAGACATGGATATTCAGTTCCATTGGGCTGGAGTTAGAGCCATTTGTAAGTCACTTGATAAGGGTGATAGACCCAAATTCATGCTCTCTGAACAAGCATGAAGGTCTCTTAATTGTTCAAACACTTCTCTGGTGTGGACCTATGACTTTCCATGTTTGCTTTCATCATATGCTTTTTGATGTCTTCTTTGTTGGTATCTCTTACCATATGTTTTAATTTCCCCTTTAGCAGCACTCACTATGCCTAGATCACAAGTAAAGATTGAAGTTTAGCATGATCCACAAATCATTTGCATATCTATATGAGCAATATGTCTAATTTCATCATTAATTTAGTCAATCATTAGTTTTTGTTACTATTGTCTTAAGAATATTTGTATTACATTCTGGTTTATAATTAGTTATATAAGATAATTTGTTTATAATAAAAATTTTCACCTTTAACCACTGAGACCTTGCTTAGCTGGCTCCTATGTCTCTTTGTGATGCCTTTCAACCTTTATTGTTTATTTCCCGTTTGGAACCTTGGATATGATTTTATGTTTTTCTTGTACAAATATAATAATTAGTTATTGGAAGGCCACACACACTAGCTCTGTTACAGGCACCATTGTCCTAGCATATCCTCCAGGGAGGGGTACATGCTTTTGGATAAAGGATTTGTGGCTGACTTTGTGTTTGTCTCTCTTTTGATAATGGGCAGAGTCTGTTCCTGTACCAAAGATGCTTTGTGTGTCAACAAAATGGGTCAGTATTACTCTGGCTATATATCAGTAGAAGAATAATTGAATAAATCATATCGTTTTGCAGATGATTTTTCAGAAAGTATATAATGACACAGGTAGTGGCTTGATTGCCTGCCATTCTAGGAAAAAAAAAAAGGTTATTAAGATTTTGAGATTCTACAGCAGATTTTTTGCGGGGGGGGGCAGTCATTTTGCACTTACATGTCATGAGAAGCTAAAGATGTGTTTTATTATTTTGAAGTTGAGATCATAGATAAATATCTGTGACAAAATGAGGAAGTAAGAAAAAACACCTATGCTACCCTATAACTTAAACCTTGACTAATGGCCATACTTTGACAATGTTTATATAATTCTGGGAAAATTTTCAGTAACTGAAGTAATGATATCTACATGGATTTTTTTTCTAATTTATTATATGAGTAGTGGGTTTTTTTTTACCATAATAACTTAAATACTTTGATAGAAATCTACTATTAGTAAAAATATAATGGCTCATTTTTGTGGGATTGGTGCCATATACTTTATCTGTGTTTAGACCATTTTCTTAGAATGTATCTTTGGATGTGTTCAAAGTGTGTGTGTGTTTGTGAGTATGTGTGTGTGTGTGTGTGTGTGTGTGTGTGTGTGTGTGTGTGTGCCTATGCACTTGCAAGTGTGCCTTACGGAGCATATATGAATGTCAGAAGACACTTGGAATAGTTGGCTCACTCCTTCCATCATGTGGCTACTGGAACTAAGTTCATGTCCTCAGCCTTGGAACCAGGCTTCTATACCTGCTGAGCCATTTCACATGCCCAGTTTGGACATTTTAAAGAAGGGTCATGTGTACCTATTCTCAGCAGATGCTTTCAGTTGAATAATTTCTAGCAATATAATAATCCTACCAGAATTTACTGACCAGTTGCCAGTCTATTTTTAGGAGGATGGTAAAAAGAGATGCAGATAATTTATGTCTTAAGTATTAATATAACTATGAGCGCCTAAACTGTTACAAATGTTACAAATGTTTCATCTAATCAAAATAAAACCTTAAGGGTATAGCAGAAACATAGCAGAAACACTTGAGAAATATGTATGTATACATAATTTCTAGCTTTGAATATCTTCATACATACCCATATTCAAAGCAAGAACATTTTAGTAAATATTAAGTAGGGAACAGACTGTAATACAAGGAGAAAGCACCAAATTTCAATCCTATGTACCTAAAAGGAAAGAATAAAAGGAAGGAAGAAACAATAAATAAATAAACTATAAGGTAAGGCAATAGTCAAAATCAAGGTAGCATAATTTTAAACAAAGTTATCTTTGAAGAGAGGGCAAGCAAGACAAATTCTAACATTGTAAAAAAAAAAAAGGAAATACATCTTTATGAAAATGTTGACTGTTCTTTGTGTTGGATTACCAGACATATTTTAAAAATTATTTTTAATTACAAAATAATTCTGCCATCCTCTATTTTTTTCTGCCTTATTCTTCCAACAACTCCACTTACTCCCCCTCAAATCCATGGCCTATTTTCTTTGATGATTATTGGCACACACACCACACACAGAGAGAGGGAGAGAGGGAAAAAGAGATAAAAAGAGAGAGAAGGAGAGAAGGAAATGCCACAGGACCCATGGTTAGAGGGCAAACTACCGCCACAAGTGAAGCAGAGAAACAGTGAGGGTTTTCCAAGCTTGAGTACTTTAATTGCTCCATCATTCATATCATTATTCTCAACAAAATTCTTAGAAGCTAAACATGCTAGGTGTGTTTGATAATGATTTTGAGGCTCTTGTAGGTGAAGTTTCCCTGAATTCTTTCTTGGTATATTTGTTCTTGGTATATCAGTAAGCTATTGATTTGTATGTTTTAATATTTTCCTACTACCTTGCTGAATGTGAATTTAAGGGAAAGAACAAAGGTGACATGAAGGAGTAATTGGAAATAATAGAACAAGAAGGCTTAAATGGGGTCAGAGACTAGAGAAGGGAATGGGTGGAGAGGATGGGGAGACATAACTAACACTAAAAGGCTTTTCAAAAAGCCACATGAAAGCCTAGTACTGTACAAACTTCCTAACTAAAGACACATTCTTTTAGTTAGGGTTTCTATTGCAACAGTGAAACACCAAGACTAAAAGCAAGTTGGGGAGAAAAGGGTTTATTTGACTCACACTTTTACATTGTAGTCTGTTATAGAATGAAGCCAGGACAGGAATTCAAATGGTGTAAGATCCTGGAGGCAGGATTTGATGCAGAGGTCCTGGACATATTCTGCTAATGGCTTTCTCCACATGGCTTGCTCCACATGGCTTACTCAGCCGACTTTCCTGTAGAACCAAAGGCCAGCCCACAGATGGCACCACCCACAATGGGCTAGGCCCTCTCACATCAATCACTAATTAGGAAATGCCATATAGGCTTTCTTATATGCTAATGGATCTTAGGTATTTTCTTAATCAGGCTTCCCTTCTCTCAGATGACTTTATCTGTGTCAAGTTTGACATAAAACTACCCAGCATATACTTAGATTATAATAATAATAATAATAATAATAATAATAATAATAATAATAATAATAA
>NW_026591643.1:8891718-9065127 GCF_907164565.1 Psammomys obesus | reverse complement strand
AATAATAATAATAATAATAATAATAATAATAATAATAATAATAATAAATGGTAATTTCTTGTAAACATGGGGAAATACTTCTCCTAAATTCCATAGGCATAGGGTATCAAATAAAAGTTTTAGGTCTATGCAAGGGCACCATAAGCACCTCACATATTACAGACTATGAACATTGCTCTTTGCTATCCTCTATCCCCATGCCTCTGTGTACAAGACATGTAGAAATCAACCTAGTACTGACCTAAGAGTTTCATCCTACTAGCAAGTTGCATAGTTCTGGACAATGCTATGTGGCCTGCTGTAGGAAAACACTAATCTGTATTCTTACCCAGCTGTGAACCCATGCACTACTATGACAACTGATCAGGCCAGAAATGAACACTGTATCCCAGCTGTAGCCCCCTCTCTCATCCCCTCCCAATCCGACCCACCCACCCTCTATCTTCTCCTCCCATGCCCCCTCCCTCAGTTCACTGATAGAGAAGGTCCATCCCTCCTTCCCTCTGACCCTAGCCTATCGGGTCTCATAGGGAATGACTACCTTGTCTTCCTCTGTGGCCTGGTACAGCTGCACTTCCCTCCACAGGGAGGTGATCAAAGAGCCAGCCACTGATTTCATGTCAGAGACAGCCCATTTCCCCTTACAAGGGAACCCAATTGGAGACTGAGCTGCCATGGGCTACATCTACTATAAGGTGTCTAGGTTACCTCCATGCATAGAACTTGGTTGGAGTATTGGTCTCGGATAGAAAGTGAATAAATTGTAATAAATAAATAAATAAACACGTTGATCCCATGTAATGCTTAATAAGGTGGATTTTAGGTTAGAGGTTAATATTGAGGCCAACTACCCAATGAGCTAAACTCCCTTCTAAAGCAAAAGTTGTACCACCCATCCCAGCACCCAGAGACTTGTTTTGTTGGTAAATTTCAATCTATATGTCATTAAGGCAGTTAAATATTAATGTGAATTAAAAAGAAAAGAAAAGAAACAAACACTGATGCAAGAGTGAGTGATTAAATAACCACTTTATAGTTGGACTTAAAGCCTGCTCCACAAGGTGGAACCTATTCCTGGTGACCCCATAAGTTCCTATTGTTATGCTGGTAGTACATCTCTCATCCCTCATTATTGAAGTTTCTGTTTGCAAAGGATATTAGTATAGAAGAGATTAATACAGAAGCTTAAAACTGGATGATGCCCTATATGAGACATTTATGTTACACTCCCTCCCCTCAAGACTCAGCAATAATCAAGGGAGAAGATGAAGAAAGTTAAGAGCCTCAGATAGTAGATATCTACAGAGAATGAGTATTGAAATTTGTCTAAATGTGAACGCTCAGCAACTATGGCAGCATGAACAAGATCTGCATTAGATCAAACCAGCCAAAACCTCAAGATGGGCTGGGGTTGCTGGGGAAGTCTCATGAACACTAACGCCTACCCAAGGAGCTATTGTCAGTAATAGCTTTGGGGATAGAGAAACTTGGTGTTGTTTAGTAGCTGAGCACAGAGGGGCTTCCAAAGCTTTGGTAGTCATCGTACACATATGTACACAGAGGAAGTACTAAGTGCAATCAGTTGTTCAAAAAAGTTAAAAAAAAAGAAGTAAAAAAATTTAAAAATAACATGTTGTTGGGATGGGGAAGTTAGATATTGGAAGAAAGATTAGATCAAAACACATTTTATGTATGTATAAAAATATCAAACAATGAAAATATATATAAAAAAGAAATCGAGCCTTTAGGTCACATCTATCAGGCATTTTATTATAGCAACAAAAACAGAAATGAATACAGTAGAATAAACATCTATACTTTCCCTTGTCTTGCATAAACGTATGATTTTCACTGTGGGTTAGGTGTATCAAACTCACTTTAAACTTGAAAAGAGCATTCTGTGTCTGGAGACTGTCAAATTTCATCTCTAAAATTGTTTCTGTTTGTCCTCTTCAATGTCTTTAACCTCAAAACATAATCTGTGAGAATTACTTGTGTAGAAGCTAAATATCATTTTCTCTTTTTATAAAACATACTTTGCCGACTGTCAGGGCACTCTGATCCTGAAAGTCTTTAGTCAACTTCCTGCCACATTTAAGCATCTCTTTCCTGAAAACCTTTCAACTAATTAAATAACCATCAGCTGGTGAAAAGCCATTGAGTTTGTTATTTTAACCACTGCCACTGCTCTCATCTTGGCACAATCTCATCTTCCTGAATGATGTCATGTTCATGTAAGAGCTAGGTTTATTTCTTGTAGAATAATTAGAATGATTGAAAGCTTGACTTCTACCTCCTACTAGACATAATATCAACATGTTGTCTATTTCTAACACTATTTATTAATAATATGTGTAGTAATTAGATGTGTCTGTAGATGTGGTGTGTCATCTAAATAGACCTTACATATATGATACTGGTATGTGCTACCACAGCCTTTCCTGCTGAAAGCAGGCAACATTGACTCATACTTTCTACGTAGGCTCTTGTCATAACTTAGTTTTATTTCAGCTGTGCTCAAAAAAAATGATGCGCATTCACAGAAGAGGAAAAATACAAAATCTGTTGATTCTTACAGTTAAAGCTTCCAGTTTGGAGATGGTGCCATTTGTTTCTTAAATTTGACCATTTTGTGTTCTTTATCAGCTGGGAAAGTCAGGATTCATTTTTATCTTTAATGAAGAATTCCTGCTTGTGAGAGGGAAATAACAGGGCTCAGAAGACTTACTTGTACCCTCTTGAAAAGCTTTCAGAGACTTTGCCACAAGAAAGGGAGCTCCTCTCTAAGGGAAACCCACGCATTAACTGAAAAGTATTTACTGAAATACCAAATATATTTGTAGAAAAAAATCTCCACTCTTGCTCATATAGTATGATGTTGAACTTTAATTGTCAGCTTTACCTGGATTAAATACTCCTGGGCTAGCAGTGAGGCACACATCTAATTATATCCATAAGGATATGGTCTTAGGGAACTGAGTGGGGAAGACCTGCCTGCCCCAAAGGTGGGCAACACGAAGCCATGACGTAGCTCTAGCAGTCACTTTTCTCTGCTTCCTGGAATGTTTAGGTGTAAGCAACCTCCCACTCCTGACACCACAATTACATTCTTATCTGACCATGTCATATATTGACCATCAAGATAGACCATATACCCTTAAGCACTGAACAAGATAATCCCTTGCTCTCTTAAATTGTGTCTTGTCAGGTATCGGATCTCTGGATTTAGAAATGTAAACTGTTACAGTGTGGTCAGTGGAAAGTAAGAAATATTTCAGCATTTTTTAAAACTTTTTTTTAAAATAAATTACAGTTTATTCACTTTGTATCCCACATATAGCAACCTCCCACACACCCTCCTAATTCCATCTTCCCTCCCTCCCTCCCTCCCTCATCACCTCCCATGCCCCTCCCCAAGTCCACTGATAAAGGAGGTCCTCCTCCCCTTCCATCTGACCCTAGTTTATCAGGTTTCATCAGGACCGGCTGCATTGTCTTCCTCTTCATCTCAGCATTTTTTAAGTCACATTCACAGGAAATATATCTACGGTGTTGCTGTGTCCTGAAATTTTCATATCAAAGTGTCTCAAGTAACCTAAGTTTTGACATGGTCTTACTAATGTTTGGTACTTTCAACACAGAAGCAAGATGCCACCCCAGATGAATATGTATTTACTAATGAAAAGGCATGATATTTGCTTATACTGTTTTGAAGTAGCTCGTTTATATTACCTTCAATACCAAATAGAGTCCAACACTTACAATTCTCATTTTGATAAAAAGGAACTGAACAGAGATATTTAAATGCATTAATTAATATAAAATAAATGAATCAAAGACTTCCAATCAAGACCTAGATCACATGCATCTTAGACTGGTGCTCATCTGATGCTATTTTAACTTTTCTTTGTCTTGTTGTTTGTACTACTGCCAATGTAAAGCAAACGGGTAACTTTCTCTTTGTACGGTGAGTGCATTAATAAATAATGACTAACAACTAAAATTTCACTAGAGGACTTCAAACACTGAACAGACTTGTGGAAATAAAGAAACCCACCTATTTAAATGTACTGTTTAACATATTTAGGTAAATCTTTTGCAGTAGCTTTTGATTTCTACTGAGTCCGTCTGATCTTGGAAGTCATGTTATAACCACGAACTTCATTGCCACATAACTATTCTACATTTCCTTAAATAAGAAATATATTTACTGTTCATTCATCTCAGCATATGATTTTCTGCTTCTATGCCTCCATTTGTCTGATACATATAATTCATAAGTTTCATACTTGGAAGGATGCAAATGTCCTGCCTCAATTCTTTTTTTTTTAATTTTTCTTATCAGTTACATTTTATTAACTTTGTGTCCCAGCTGTATCTCACTCTCTCATTCCCTCCCAATCTCACCCTTCCTCCCTCATCTCATCCCTGCCCCTTTCCAAGTCCACTGATAGAGGGTTTACCTCCTCCCCTTTCATCTGACCCTTTTTTATCAGTTATCTTCAGGACTGGCTGCAAAGCCCTCCTCTGTGGCCTAAAGGACTGCTCCTCCCTTGGAGGGTGGGAAGGTCAAAGAGCCAGTCATTGAGTTCAAGTCAGAGACAGTCCCTGTTCCCCTTACTATGGCAAACAAATTAGTTACTGAGCTACCACGGGCTACATCCGAGCAGAGGTTTTAGGTTATATCCGTACCTGGTCCTTAATGGAGAATCAGTCTCAGAAAAGACCCCTGTGCCCAGATATATTTGGTCCTTGTGGAGCTCCTATCCCTTCCACGTCATACTAACTCTCCTTCATTCATATGATTCCTTGCATTCTGCCGAAGGTTTGGTTTTGAGTCTTAGTATCTGCTTTGATATACTGCTAGGTAAAGTCTTTCAGAGGCCCTCTGCAGTAGGCTCCTGTACTGTTACTTGTTTTCTCCTAAGTCCAATGCACATCCCATTTGTCTTTCTAAGTGAGGATTGATCATCTTACCGCGGGTCCTCTTTCTTGTTTATCTTCTTTAGGTGTATAGATTTCATTATGTTTATCATATCTTATAGGTCTATATAAGCGAGTATATACCATGTGTGTCTTTCTTCTTCTGGGGTACCTCACTCAGAATGATCTTTTCTAGATCCCACCATTTGCCTGCAAATTTCATGATTTACTTGTTTTTGATTCCTGAGTAGTATTCCATTGTGTAAAAATACCACAATTTCTGTATCCATTCCTCCGATGATGGACATCTGGGTTGTTTCCAGGTTCTAGCTATAACAAATAAAGCTGCTACAAACATGGTTAACCAAATGTCCTTGTTGTGTACTTGAGCCTCTTTTGGGTATATGCCTAGGAGTGGTAGAGCTGGGTCTTGAGGAAGCGCTATTCCTAATTGTCTGAGAAAGTGCCAGATTGATTACCACACAAAACTAAAATCCAAGTGGATCAAAGACCTCAACATAAAACCAGACACATTAAATCGGTTAGAAGAAAAAGTGGGAAGAGCCTAGAACTCATTGGCACAGGAGACAACTTCCTGAACAGAACACCAACAGCACAGGCTCTGACCTCATGAAACTGAAAAATTTCTGTAAAGCAAAAGACACTGTCATCAGAACAAAACAACAGCCTACAGACTGGGAAAGGATCTTCACCGACCCTATATCTGACAAAGGGCTGATATCCAGCATATATAAAGAACTAAAGAAGTTAAAAAGCAATAAATCAAGTAATCCAATTAGAAAATGGGGAATAGACCTAAACAGAGAATTCTCTGTAGATGAATATAGAATGGCAGAAAAACACTTAGCCATCAGTGAGATGCAAATCAAAACGACCCTGAGATTTCACCTTACACCCATCAAAATGGCTAAAATCAAAACTCAAATGACAACACATGGTGGTGGGAATGTAAACTGGTACAACCACTTTGGAAGTCAATCTGCCTCAGTTCTTTACTATAATCCTAACTGTCTTCAACCATGGCTCTTTCAATTTACGTTCATTAACCAGTCTGCATAGATTACCCTTACATTACTTAAAGGACAGTGGCCACTATAACACTAAAAACTCTAATATATGATGAATCAAGCGTTATGTAAATGAACATCGTGGTTAGATGAGCCAGTAACACCAGTGTTCCTAAGAGGATCATCAGCCTAGTGACTTCATGCTTCCATGTTGAGTTTCTATGTCTTGTCACTCATGCTTGGCAAAGATGTCTGACTTATTTACAGGCAAATTAACGGTCACGGTAGCCCTTCATTTTATAGGTTCAACCGAGAACAGTTGAAGTAAGTTCTATTCCTTTTCTCTAATAGCACTGGATGATATGGCCACAAATTATACAAAGAATACTGAAAATATGTGATCAGGAAGCACAGCGTATTAGTAAATTGGGAGAACTCTGTTTTTGTGCCTTTCACTATTTGCAATAGTATGTGGTTATAGGACAAAAAAAAAGATGGTGTTTTTTGATAAACACCATAAAACACCACGTATGTTTGATAAGACAGACATAACTAAAAAAACATTGTTTATCTTCCTTTTTAAAAAATCCCAGTCCATAAACAGATTTTCCCAGATAGAGTTACGTGATCACTCTCTTGACTGCCATCTTCCATAGTTCTGTAGTTCACCTTAAGTTATTCTTAAGCAAATTTCCTGTCGATTTTGTGTATTTTAACTTCCTATCTTTCCCTTTAGGTAGTTTCTAACTTTTTTTTTCTTGAAGTTAATCTAACTAGCAGTACCTGGTATGATCTCTCTCTTGTGAAGATGTCAAACTTAATTATATAACCATCACTACAGTGTAGCTTTGCAATCTCCTTTAAATACCTCTGACGACCCCCATTCTTTACTCAAGACAGTCAAGAATAGCTCCCTGTCTTTTAAGTTTTAGTATGAACACTTCACAGAACCAATCGTTTGTGTCAGCGTGGAATTAGTTCCAAACCTATGCTCCATCGTGACATTCGTCATTACCTGTGTATTGCATCCCATTGTTCTCTAGCATCCTGAATCCACAGTCCCTTCTCATTTGCTTTGCCACATGAGTCATGACTAATTGGAATAGTACAAAACTGGTTTAGAATCTTAGCTTTGTCACTTATGGCACGTGTGACCTTCAAGATATCAATTAACATTTGCGAGACTCAGTTTTCTCATTTGCAAAACAAAAGGGGCATTTATACCTGCACGATGATGGCATTTTATATTTTATGTGAAACAACATAAGTAAAAATTCCAAATGCATTTCTCAAAAATGAAAAGATATTAAAAAGTGCTTTTGCTTTCTTGTTCTTGGGTAAAAGAGCCCATAAAAGTAAATTCATAGAACTACTTTTTAAGTTCCTTAGGGCACTGCACCAAAATTGCATGTGTAAATGAGTCAGACTGGGTTGGTTCACTATAGTAGCAAACTAAATTTACCACACCTTTAGACAGAAGAGTTTTAACCTTAACCAATTGTTTTAGGGTATCATTAGAGTAAATTCTTATCTTCAGTTTGATTCAGGAGACTTTCCCATGACTCGTCATAGCACACAGTTGAATATGACGGTTCACATTTGCCTCAGGTTATAATTTAAACAGGAACATTGAACTGTCTGTAAATAAGAAGTGCTTACTCATATAAGTGTGAGTAAAAGGCATTTCTTAGGGAAATATTTATGTGTTCTGAGTCTTGGAGAATTAGCAACGTTTGGCAGATGAAATTAGGAAATAGTCTTTGAAATTTTCTTTATGTTAATTTAAGCTCTAATTCTAATGGAATTATTTAGACTTTAATGTATGTTAATATTACGTACAATTTATGCATGTTTCAAAAAATCATCCACGTTTCCTTCCGTATTAATTTGAGTAAGAGTGGCCTTTGTAGGCTCAAATGTTTGAATATTTGATTTCCAACTGGCAGAACTGTTAAGGAAGGATTAGCGAGTGTTGCCTCTGTGGAAGGTGTGTCACTTGGGTTTGGCTTTGGAATCTTTGTGGTCTTTTGAAATTCCCAGTGTCCTTTCTGTCTCTTGTTTGTGGATTAAGGTGTGAGCTCTCAGCTGTTCATGCCATGAACTCCTTACTATCTGAAACAGTATGTCTAATTAAACATAAATTGCCTAGGTCATGGTGTTTTGTCACAAATATTTAAAAGTAACAAGTATACTTACTTAGCCAAGAAATTTTACATGGATGAATATAAATTTAAGAAGTGTGCCATTAATCTTTTTTTTCAAAACTTACAAAATTAGGTCTCGAAAGTTATACATATGCAACTCAGATAGTTAATCCAGTTTTGCTAATAATTTTCACATAAGAAATAGTTATCCTTCTTTTGTTTTATATTCAATTTTAATAATCATTATTTCTAGTGTCTTCTCACAGAGTTGTGAATTTCTTTGTTATGTATTGTCTTTTCTGTGCCAGATTTTTTCTAGAACTAAAACATAAATAAATAAATATTCCTATTCCCATGAAGAGTATGTTGTAACTTGGGCATGTAAAAACATAATGAAAAAAAAAATATATTCATGTACTCTACAGATAACGTGTGTGCATATATATGGCACAACAAAACCTGAAAAAGACTAACAAATGAACCATGATTAACAGATAAAGGTAAGTGTAGTGGTTGAATAAATATAGGTCCCAAGGTCCCATGGGGAATCGCACCATTAGGAGGTGTGGCTTTGTTGGAGGAGGTGTGTCACTAGGAGTTAGACTTTGAGGTCTCAGAAGCTCAAGCCTAGCCAGAATCACTTTTTATCTGCTGCCTGCTGCCTGCTGCCTGCTGCCTGCTGCCTGCTGCCTGCTGCCTGCTGCCTGCTGCCTGCTGCCTATCAAGATATAAAACTTTCAGCTCCTTCTCTAGCTCCATATCTGTGTGCATGCTAGTGTTTTCCTGCCACGGTGATAATGAACTAACCTTCTGAAACTGTAAGCCAGCCACAATTAAAGTTTTCTTTTATAAGAGTTGCTGTACAATTGGTTTCCCATAGTGAGGGGAACAAGGACTATTTTTAACAGGAACTCAATGACTGGCTCTTTGGCGTCCCGACCCCCCAAGGGAGGAGCAGTCCTGTTAGGCCACAGAGGAGAGCTTTGCAGCCAGTCCTGAAGATACCTGATAAAACAGGATCGGATGAATGGGGAGGAGGTCCCCCATCAGTGGACTTGGAAAGGGGCACGGTGGAGATAAGGAGGGAGGGAGGGACTGGGAGGGAATGAGGGATCGGGACACGGCTGGGATACAGAGTTAGAGTTAATAAAATGTAACTGATAAGAAAAAAATTTAAAAAAATTAAAAAAAAAGAGTTGCTGTAGTATGGCGTCTCTTCCCAGCAATAGAAATCCTAACTAGGACAATAAATATTTATGTGTCTGATCATAAATAGTTTGTGGTTTATTTATTTCTTCTTTTTTCTTTTTTTTTTTTTTTTTTACATTTCTCTCTCTCTGTGCATGTGTGTGTTTGTGTGCTTGTATGTTGATGTATATGCTATGGCACTCACATGTTCAGAGGACAATCTGTTTTGTCCTTCTACATGTGTGTCCTGGGTATTGAACTCACGTCACAAGGTCTGGCTGTGGGTATCTTAACTTACTGAGGCATATCAACTAACTCAAGTATGTAGTTTTAAATGAAAGAAACAAATGTTATCTTTGGTGAGGTAATATTCCATTACCTTAGTTACACCTAAAGAGGCCTTCTATCAGTGGAAAGTGCATTCCAAGAAAAGAGACCCAGACATGGAAAGATTCTGAATTATGAGAATACGTGGTTTGTCACCAAACAGCAATAAGACTATATAGTTAGAGAAAAGTTTAACCAGCATGAAAATATTGGAAGAGCTATAATAGCATATCAAAAACATATGGCAGATAGGTTAAATAACACCTAAACAGGTTTAGAAAGACTCCAGCTTACACACTGAATAAAATGTGGAATCATGCAGTTTGAACATGAGATGAGAGAGATTGAGATATTGAGAGACAGACACAGAGACACAGAGACAGAGACACAGAAATAAAGAGAGATAGTGAGAAAAAGCAAAACATCCAAAATTGGAATCATGAAACTTAAACGAGAAAAATTAAGGAAGAGATATCACTTTAGTTCTTAGCTTCTCATTTTGAAAGGTCAGTTTCATACCTACATAAACATATTGAGTAGCCAGGTGGATCTGTAGTTATAATGTTAGAAGAAAGGTTTAAAATAAAATTATAATGTGAGGTCGTGAGAGAAGACTCGGTGTTTAAGAAAACTTGCTGCTTCTGGAGAGGAATTGGGTTCAGTTCCTAGAAACACATGATGGCTCACAAAGGTCTATACCTCCAGTTCCATAAGGATCTGAAGTTCTCCTCTGGCCCCTGCGGGTGCTACCAACTCATAGATCATGCACATACATGCAGACAAAACACACATTAAAAAAAATGTGTGTACACATATGTAGATATTTGAATATCTTTATCACAAAGATAGCATTTTAATCCAGCTTTAAACAAGAGATTACCATACAAGTGATGTCAGAAAAGGAAAAATTCAAGTATTTACCGTGGATACAGATAGTCAAGTTAAAGGAAAAAAGAAGCATCAGCCAGATGTCCATGGGGGCGGGGGATGCAAGGTCGGTATCCATAGGCATGAGGCACGTGCGTGTGCGTGTGCGTGTGCGTGTGTGTGTGTGTGTGTGTGTGTTAGAGAGACAGAGAGAGCAACTGCAGACCCCGATGGAAGGCAAGACAGCAGAAGAGGAGTCAATGGGTCTCTCCTATTCTTTTGATAAAGTTTCCTGCTGACCTAGAGTTACAATTGAAGACAGCAAGCCAAATGCTCCTCTTTTCTTGCCCCACAGAGTGCTGGAGTATGTTCCAAGACTGAATGATTTTACCTGAGTGTTACAGATTCAGATTCCTGTCCTCCTGCTTGCTCAGCAAGTGCTCTTACCTACAGAGTCATCTGCCCAAGCTTCAAAGACCACATTAAGTTTAATAAAATGGTGGGATGAAAGGAATAGAAGACAACAAATACAAACCACATTTGTGTGAAAGAATTTTAAAAAGTGTACAAATTGGGTTTTCTTAACATTTATCTGTTCCTTAACTTTTTTGGAGGAGACATAATCAAACATCTATGCATATTCACCACAGATAGAGAGAGCATGCTAGAAAAAAAATTCCATCCATGTCCAGGTTGATGAAACAAAAAATTTAATCGTTACTTATGAGATGTATGGTAATTCAATGCAGCTACATCACTAGGTTATGGTCCAGTCCAGTGGTCCCCAACCTATGGGTCATGACCCTTTTAACAGTCAAAAAAGCCTTTTTCAGAGGTTGCAAATTAGAGAGTCTGCATCTCAGATATTTACTTTATAAATAATAATGATAACAAAATTAGCTATGAAATAAAAACAAAATTTTTTATGGTTGGGGGCCACCATAGCATGAGGAACTGTTTTAAAGGATCGCAGCATTATGAAGGTTGAGAATCATTGGGAAAGACAATCTGTAAACTAGTCCTTCACACAGCATGGCATACATTTAGACTGAGGAGTTTTCTGGGCTAACCTCTGGAAGCTACCCTTCCATAGTGCTCCCTACATAATTCTTCAATCAATTTCTTGCTGCTTATATATTCTCAGGGATGAGAGTTTATTATAATTTCTAGAAGGTTTTGAGCCTCTAATTCTCCCTCCTCCCTTCATCAAGTAATGTTGCTAGTAGGCCCGACAACCTGGGGTCTCTGGTAGGTAATCACAGTTGTTCTGATCTAACAATGGCCACGACCAATCCAGAGGAAACAACTACATAGCATCAGAAAAATCACAGCAACTAGAATCGTGTATTGCACACCCACTTAGGAAAAATGTATCATTAGCAAATTTGTTACAGTGATTTTCTCTCACAAGTTCTTATCTTGTTCTGCTTTTAAAAGTCCTAAACTCCATAGAAATTTTTCAGAACTTTTCTTCTTATTGTAACTTTATAGCATGAATAATAATTTATGTATTTTATTCATTCATTTCCATTCATGTTAAAAATATAAACAAAATATCATTATCCCACCTGTACTTACTTTTTAAAAGATAAATTTTTAACTTACACAACAATACACTCACTTGATTTTAAATCTGTTATGGTCTCTTTCTCAGTTAGAAATTATCTTATAATTAATAACAGGAAAATATTATCATATATATTCAGTATTACCAAACTGAGTCTTCCTCTCCTATACTCACTGCCAACTGAATGGCCAGGTAACTGAACTTCCTTCCAAATATCTTCCAATGCTATTCAAACATTAGCATGGGAACTTGCAGCGCAATAACTTTATAAGAGGCTCAGAAAGCCGTACAAATCCAGAAACCAAAGAAACATAACCTTGAACTTCTAAAGCAATAAAAGGTTCAGAACATGGCAAAACAACAGTCTTCCAGCTCAAACACTGTAAATTTTACATATCATACCCCTAGATTTCAGACAAAACAGTTCAATTTTCCGTGAGAAAAGCCTTTATCAATTACCGTAAATTTCTCCCCACAGTGGCCTTTTGCCATATCTAAACTCATTGTTATGGTTGTTTTCGACATAATGTCCAGTCCACCAGTAAAGCACGCTGCGTATGTTACATAAACCTGGTATAAAATGTTAACTCTTCAAGTAGAGTGCTCTGACCATGAATAATGTGTGATCTCTTCATGTAGATTTTCTTCAAGAACTCTTAGCAATAACTTATGTTATTTAACATAAAGATTTTATACATCCTTAGGTTTGTTACATCTTTTTCTGATTTTTAAAAGAAATGTCCTAATAAAACTCTTTTTTTCATAATTAAAAAAAAAATGTTAACTCTTCCAAACCACAGTGGAGGTAAGTGTCTTTAATTTATGCTTTTTATTCTCGACATGACTTTGATTTTAATGCTTCAGTTCAACCATATTGATATAATTTGCCACTAGCAACTCAAAGCCAAAAAAGAATTTTTTTATTCCTCCTCTTGGCCAACTAAAAGAGAAAACTCATGACTCTGTGTCTTCTGGATGCAAGGAAACATGATATGCTTTGTAGGACAAACGAGTTTAATATATTGGCAAGCGCTGGATTAAAAAAACCTAAAAATCTGAGTAACAGAACTCATGCCATCATTAAGAACCTGCCTGGTAAAAATCTGGACCCAAGAGGGCCTGCAGAGACTGATACTCCAACCAAAGACCTTTCATGGAGATAACCTAGAACTCTTGCACAGATGTAGCCCATAGGCAGCTCAGTCTCAATGTGGGTTCCTTAGTAAGGGGATTAGGGGCTGTTTCTGACATGAATTCAATGGCAGGCTCTTTGATCACCTCCTCCTGTGATTCAGCCTTGCGAAGCCATAGAGGAAGACAATGCAGCCAGTCCTGATGAGACCTGATAGGGTTAGGTCAAATAGTAGGGAAGGAGGACCTCCCTTATCAGTGGATTAAGGAGGTGCATAAGGCGAGAAGAGGGAGGAAGAGTGGGAATGGGAGGAGATGAGATGAGGAAGGGGGATACAGCCAGGATTCAAAGTGAATTAACTGTAATAAATAATAAAAAAGAACCTGCCTGGTGAATGGTTAATTGTTTTATTTCTGCCCTTGTTGTTTTTATGTAAAATTTTACATAAATATCATATTATGTAAAATCTTAGTTCTAGGTAGCAACACACATAAAAGATTTTGGAATATGTTTGGTAGGTACTATTGTACATTGCAAAATGTAGTCAATAACTAGCCATATCTTTATAACAAATAGCTCAAAGTCCATTGTAGAGTTTCTTAAATAAATAAACAAATCTGACAAAAGAAAGACCACAAATACATAAAAAACACCAATAATACTGTAATTTCTTCTATTTGCTGCCATGTTTAATGTTTTCAATTTGAAAGAAACTAGTATCACTCTGGAGATGTCTCTTTGAACATGCCTATGAGATATGGTGGAACCATTTTGAGTAGTGCCATTTTCAGTCTGGGACCCTGGAGTATATAAATGAATAAAGGAAACTGAACACTGGCATGCATTCATTGTTGCCTGCTTCTTGACTATGCATGTATGCAGGATAGTTTTATGTCAACTTAACACAAGCTAAAATCATGTGAGAGAGGGGAACCTGAATTTAAAAAAATTGCCTCCTGTAAGATAGGACTGTAGGCAAGCCTGAGAACATTTTCTTAACTAGTGATTCATGGTGTATGCCCAGCCTATTGTCGGTTGTCTACCCCTGGGCTGGTAGTCCTGGTTTCTATTCATCCTGAGTGAGGTATCCCAGAAGCAGAAAGACACACATGGCATACACTCACTTATAAGTGGATATTAGACATATAATATAGGATAATCATACTAAACACTGTACACCTGAAGAAGCTAAGCAAGAAGGAGGACCCTGGGTAAGATGATCAGTCCTCATTCAGAAAGGCAAATGGGATAGACCTCAGAAGATGAAGATAACAGGAAACAGGAAAAAAGCCTACCACAGAGGGCCTCTGAAAGACTCTACCCAGTAGAGTATTAGAGCAGATGCTTAAACTCATAGCCAAACTTTGGACAGAGTGCAGGAAATCTTATGAAAGAAGCAGGAGATAGAAAGACCTGGAGAGGACAGGAGCAACACAATCTGGACACAGAGATCTTTTCCGAGACTGATGCTCCAACCAAGGACCATTCATGGAGATCACCTAGAACCCCATGCACAGATACAGCCTGTGGCAGCTCAGTCTCTAAGTGGGCTCCCTAGACAGTGTAACAGGGACTGTCTCTGACAAGAACTGATTGGCCTGCTCTTTGATCACCTCCCCCTGAGTGGGGAGCAGCCTTACCAGACCACAGAGGAAGACAATGCACAGTCCTGATGAGGCCTAAGATGGAAGGGGAGGAGGACCTCCTCTATCAGTGGACTGGGAAAGGGGCATGGGAGGAGATGAGGGAGGGCGGCTGGATTGGGAGGGAATGATGGAGGGGGCTGCAGCTGGGATACAAAGTAAGTACGTTTTAATAAATAATAAAAAAGGGGTGGGGGATGAGGCTGAGCAAGCCATGATGAGCAAGTCAGTAATCAGCATTTCTCTGTGGCTTCTGCATCAGCATGCTACTACAGGTTCCTGCCCTGCTTGAGTTCTTGCCCTCACTGCTTTTGATGATGAACTGTTATGTGGAACTGTGAGTGTAATAAAGCCTTTCCTCCTCAGGTTGCCTTTGGTAATGATGATTCATCACAGCAATAGTAACCCTAACTAGTACAGGTAGCAAGGTGACCAATTGCTTTAGTTTCAAGTTCCTGTTGTCTTGAATCCTCAACATGAGGACTGTACCCTGTATATAGTCAAAACTTTGTCAAAACAAAGTCTTCCTTTCTTAAGCTGCTTTGATCAGGGTATTCTGCCATAGCATCTGGAAAACTCCCATCATAGTTCTGTATACCTTGTTTTAGGAAATAGCATGATTAAAAAGAAAATATTTAACAGGACTGCTCCTATCTTGGGGGGTGGGGAGGTCAAAGAGCCTGCCTTTGAGTTCCTGTCAGAAATAGTCCTTGTTCCCTTTACTATGAGAAACCAATTGGTTACTGAGCTACCCTGGGCTACATCCGAACAGAGGTTCTAGGTTATATCCATACATGGCCCTTGGTTGAGTGTCAGTCTCAGAAAAGACCCTGTGCCCAGATATATTCGGTCCTTGTGGAGCTCCTATTCTTTCCAAGTCATACTAACTCCTCTTCTTTCATATGATTCCCTGCACTCTGCCGAAGGTTTGGTTATGAGTCTTAGTATCTGCTTTGATACACTGCTAGGTAGATAATCTTTCAGTTGTCTTCTGCGGTAGACTCCTGTCATATGTTCAATGCACATCCCATTTGTCTTTCTAAGTGAGGATTGATCATCTTACCCTGTGTCTGCTTTCTTGATTATCTTCTTTAGGTGCATAGATTAGGCCACAGAGGAGGACTTTGCAGCCAGTCCTGAAGATACCTGATAAAACAGGGTCAGATGAAAGGGGAAGAGGTCCTCCCCAATCAGTGGACTCAGAAAGGGGCAGGGAGGAGATGAGGGAGGGAGGGTGGAATTGGGAGGGAAAGAGGGAGTAGGATACAGCTGGGATACAGAGTTAACAAAATGTAACTAATAATAAAAAAGAAAAATAAATGCATAAATAAATGCATAAATAAATAAATAAATAATAAAAATTTAAAAAAAGGAAAATAAAGTGCAATGAGCAAAATGTCATAAATGTGTCATGGACAAATCAATTTTCCTTTCTGAACCTCATTCTAAATTAGAATCTGATTTGTTTCTTTTTCTGAACCTTCCGAATATGTTTGTACATTTGATAAAACTTCTGTGACCAGCACACCAAAAAAAAAAAAAAAAAAAAAAAAAAAAAAAAAAAAAAAAAAAAAAGAAAATACTTACTAATATAAATGTGATAAAATTTCTAGGAGAGATATCTCAATATGCATTGCTCTTCCAGTGGACGCAAGTTTCTTTCTGCACACCCAGTTGTATAGGTCCCCTTCAGGGAGACCTGACTCTGCTGGTCTCTAAAGATACCTGTAGCTCATGTACATACCCCCCATACACACTTCTTTATGAGGACATTCCACCACATTTTTTTCTTGTAATCTCAATCCTACAATATATACATTCGTAACTACCAATAAATATAACCATAATGGAATAATTATAAATACATTCAGCAAAAATAAATAAATAAATGAATGAATAAATATTCAGCATGAATACATTTGTATCTGTTGTTTTCAAAATCAAGTAGGTTGTATGTATCTGCTTTCAAAAAAAGGAGTGAGGCTACTAAGGAGTTTCTCTTCATTAAAATATGGACTATAAATACAGAAAAAATTAAAAAACACAAACTAGAACAAAACTGGAATACTGCTAAAAGCTGAAATTTGGAGTTCCTGTATACAACCATCGATTGATAGCCAATATCATCAAACATTATCAAAACTTTAGTGTTTGTTTCTTAAAGTGATATTCAAGGGCATGTTGATGCTACTTATGATGGCTATGATCTAAAACAAACACCATGGCTTCTGTGCCTCTGTATTCACACACAATAGTGCACAATATCTCACACACACATGCAAGGAGGTAGCAGGGCATCAAAGGTGGTTGAATTAGAATTCTGGATATTGGGGGGCTGGAGAGATGGCTCAGCGGTTAAGAGCATCAGCTGCCCTTCTAAAGAATCTGGGTTAGATTGCCAGCACCCACTGTGGCATCTCACAGCTGTCTGTAACTCCAGTTCCAGGGCATCTGACATCCTCACACACATGTACAAGCAGGAAGAACACCAATGTAAATAGAAATAAAAAGAAATAAATCAATTGTTTCAAAAAAAAACAAAAGAATTCTGGATGTTAACAGAGTCAAAATATATCTTTAAGTAGATAATAAGCATGGAATTTCTTAAGATAATTACTTAAACATAGATATTTGGGTCAGAATCCATGGCAGGTTTGACATTTTAGAAAATTACAGCCGCATTACTAGTATCTGACATGCTTACTCAGCATCTTGTTGAACTACTGTGGAGACACAGGTTCACTGACCGTTTTAGACTAAGAAGTACAGAGGAAAGGTAGCCTAGATAGTTAGTTGTCTCTGCCTTAGTCACAGGCATGGCAGCTGTGGATGTTTCATAAGACAACAAGATCTATAGAGCAGGTAAGGACACTTAGGGCAAAAATGGTTTTTTGCAATTCAGTGTTTTAATTTCATAGATGAAGTATGAAAGAATTGGAATTTGAATTGCTGAAGGTCATGCAATAATGTAGTCCCAAAGTGTTTTCTAAAAGTTACACCAGCTGATTCGCCTGTTCAGTATGCTTTCTGGTCTGTGCTCCCATTTCCAATTAAGAAGATGCTTCAGGTACAGAAGGTATGGCTGCTGGCTCACTGCTGGGACAGCATGCTCTACACTTACCTAATACTCTGAGAAATAGGCTCCCTGGATAAAAAGGAAGAATCGCCACATTTGCATCTGCTGTTTGGGGTCTGGGAGACAAATTTCTCTCTAAGCTCAGAGGAATAAGATAATTTAGTGAAAGTGATACATTCAACTAAATGTAAATTTTAGTATATCAGTTATCAGAAATAAAATAAGAAAATAGTAAACTTGATGGGAAAGATCTTGCTCTTCTTACGTGTATGTCTGTATTTGCGAGTATGTGTTTATGTGTGGCTTAACATTTATATGCATACAAACGGAGACACCATATGTGGAACACACTTTTATCCGTTATTTCATCAGAACAAGCTTATTGTTTTCACATTAGACCACTGTGGTTGTATGCCTTAACACTCACTACTGGAATATCAAAAAGACTGAAACCTGCTCATCACCTTCCTACAAAATCATATGAAACACAGAATGGAGATATGCTCTATTTCATCTCATAATTCTCTTTTCTAACATCTATTTATTCTAAAATTATCTAGTCAGTGCTCCTTAGATTTTAAGGACAAAGATACTCACAGGAGACTCAACATTAAAGGAAAAAAAATTCCTTCTCTTGCTGAGTTTTCTAAAATATCAGCAATGCTATAAACCCTCTTTTCTTAATACCAACTTATTTGATCTTCAAACTCTAGTTGTCACAATGATGTTTTAACTATATATTTCTTGAGAATTTTATTCGCGCTTCTATATCACTCTCGCCTCGCTCCCTCTGCAGCTCATCCTCGTTCCCTCATCCCAAATCCATGCTCTCTTCTGTAGATGTTGGTGTGTGTGACAACATACTGACTCCATTTAGTGTTGCTCACACATATGTGCATCCAGGGGTGGCCACTCGCCATTACAGAAACTATGTAAGAGTTCTAAGTTCTTAGTACAAAAAAATATTTGTGTGTTTAGTTTGTTGTTTATTGATTTGATTGGTTGATTGATTTGAAGCAAGTTTCCTCATGTATCAGAGGCTGGTCCCAAATCCTCTGTGTAACTGAGGATAACTCTGAACTTCCGATCCTGCTGCCTCTACTTTCTTCCTAGCGGGGGGGGGGGGGGGGGGGGTGTGTGGAAGTGTGGACCACTGTGCCTGGTTTATACAGTGCTGGGGATAGAAGCCTGGCCTTTATACATGCCAGACAACACTTGCACCAGGTGAGCTAAAACCCAGGCCTTGTACATTTAAATACCCATAGTATCAATGCCCTTTTTTTCTGGTGTTATGCAGCATTTATTTAGGAACAGACAAGAAGTGTATTTGAGTTTTTAAGTATAATTTGCTGAAGATGCATAAATTTTTGAACCCTCGTAATGTTTGACATTTATTATCTTTCAACTTTTCCATCATAAATAATGCTGCAGTGAACATCCTTCTGCAACTATGTGCATGCATGTGGGTATTTCTGTTTTCTAAGTAACTGGATGTGTACATCTATCCTACTGTAGGAATGTCTTAATGTGTGCTTAGCAGACTCCACTTCATCATCAAGAACATCCCTATATCATCTCTCTTAGAAGGTACTTACCACCAGTGTGTTTCAATTCAATTAATGAGTACACTTTCAGAACTTTTTAAATAGTTGTCCTGTAAGCTATCAACTATCACAGCCTGGTGGCTTAGAAGACAGAAATGTATTTTCTCACATTTCTGAAAGCTACAATTCCAAGACTGTGGGTTCAATAGATATGATTCTTCCAAGGATGCTCTGTCTCATTTGTCCACAACTGTGTTTTCACATGGTCTTTATTTAATATATGACTTTCTTTTTTCTTACTGTCTTCTAATCATCCCTTTTGTAAAAATATCATTCATAGAAATGAAGATCTACTGGACTTTATTTTACCTTACCTCTTCAAAAGTTCTGTCTCCAAGATCAAGCCTAGTTTGAAGTAAATATGATGAGGATTTTGATATATATATATATATATATATATAGAGAGAGAGAGAGAGAGAGAGAGAGAGAGAAACCAAAAGATTAAAAATCAGTAGCTATTATTTTAAAGCAGGAGCCTGAACCAAGGCCAGCCAAATGGAGATATGTCCAGCCTTAATGCCCTGAAGGGAAGAACTAGCCTCACTGCATTTTTCCTGCCCACTAATTATACAGTTGCTAGGAAACCAGCCCATATGACCAGGCCAGAACTGTTTGTAGTCTTGGAGCCTAAAGTAGACCAATCATTTCAAAAGTCAATTTCCCTTACCCAATCATGTAATGCCAAAGCATATGAATCCCTGCTTGCGTTTTTTTCCCTTTAAAAACTCTATACCTCTATGGTAGGCTCCTGTCTTGTTTCTTGTTTTCTCCTCCTAGCAGTGTATCAAAGCAGATGTTGAGACTCATAACCAAACCTTGGGCAGAGTTCAGGGAATCATAATAAAAAAGGAAGAGTCAGTAAGACCTGCAGAGGACAGGAACTCCACAAAGACCAACTATATCTGGCCACAAGGGTCTTTTTTGAGACTGAGATTCCAACAAAGGACAATGTTTGGATATAACCTAGAACCCCTGCTCAGACGTAGCCCATGGCAGCTCAGTATCCAAATGGGCACCCTAGTAAGGGGAACAGGGACTGTCACTGACATGAACTCAGTGGCTGGCTTTTTGACCTCCCCCTGAGGGGGGAGTAGCCTTGCTAGGCCACAGAGGTGGAGATTGCAGTACTGAAGATACCTGATAAACTAGGGTCAGATGGAAGGGGAGGAGGACCTCTCCTATTAGTGAACTTAGAGTGGGGTAGGGAGGAGATAAGGGAGGGAGTGTTGGATTGTGAGGGAATAAGGGAAGGGGCTGCAGCTGGGATAAAAAGTAAATGAACTGTAATTAATATAAAAAGTAAAATAAAAATTTAAAACAACAACAAAAACCTCTGTACCCCTAGACCCCAGAGCTGCAGGCCTCTACAGGAAGTTTGTGTCCCATGTTCAAAAGCATATACAGTTAAAGAAACCTCATGTATTTACAGCGGAGTCTATTATTCCTGGTCTTTTGGGGTTTGCGAACTGGGCATAACAATGTGTGTGTGTGTGTGTGTGTGTGTGTGTGTGTGTGTGTGTGTGCTTGTAATTCAAATGTTATTTGAGAAAAATTGGCTTTAATCTCAAATATTCTCATTATCCTTTAAATGGACTTTATTAACTGGTATTTATTATTTAATAGAGTATAAAAACAAATCTTTACAATATTATCAAAACCACTTGTAATCCAGTATCTGTTGAGCCAAACAGAAGGTATCCAGAAAAATAAGTTCATAGTTACAGCTATTGTTATTATAAGTTTCATATAGAAACATACCTCTCTGTAATCAAGCTTACTAGAATTTCTGAGGACTCCACATGTCTGGAATGAAGTTTTAGGGAAAAATCCCTTTTAAGTAAATCTCAAATTTGCCCATTTCCATTTGTTCTTTTTAGAAAATCTAAAGTGCTCAAGTTATTATAATAATAATGTTCATGTTATTGAGGTGTGAGAGAGGAAGGCATTAATTGTTGGGGGAAAATCAGGAGAGCAAGTTTTCCTGGAATCTTGCCCAGGTGCAAGGGTGGCTACAAAGAGCTTCACCACGGTGGCTGTAAGGAAAGGTCAGCCCCTGCACTTAGAACCAGGTTTCTCATAGTTCATGCTTTAATTTAAACTAAAAAAAATAATAGAACTCTATTTTAAGTGATTATAGATTAAACAATTCACCTACCATCCGATTTCATCTGTAAATTTGCTCAGCAAATCCTTTCTCCATAAAGGGAAGAAAAGAAATTTCCTAACCAGCACAGATTTGAATGAGGACTTACAGAGCTGTGCTTAAAAGACTCCGGGATTCCAGTCTTTGCTAATTTCAGTTTACTTTGTGACCTTGAGCAATCATTTCACTTCCGTGGACCTCTGCTTCTGCACTTGTAAAACAATAAGATGGGGCAGTTCCTTTTGTCCCTAGAAGAAGGAAGGAAAACCTTGGCTTCTGATAAAATGCAGATTTTCAGGCTGCCTCTAGACTTCCTGCTCCACAAACCCTACATGACATGCAGCAAGGACTAGAGAAACCAGAAGTTTCTTAGACCCTGCTGTCTGGGAAATGGTGTGATCCTAAGGTCTTTGAGCTAAGGGGGGAAGGGGGAAAGAAGGAGAAGAAAAACAACAACAAAACACCTCACCCTGTGGATTTTCGTGGGAGGAAGAGTTGCCTTGGACAAGCTGTTCAGAAAATGAATCCCCTCCTTGGAGGGAAGCAGCTTTCCCTAACTAATGACTACAGATCCCGTGGGGAGAGAATCCCGGGGAAATGTTTCTCTGGCCACCTGGAAAGGAAGCAGGACAGTATGAAAGGTTCTCCCCTGGTGCTTAGGGGTGGGAAAGGCTGGCTGGTGAGGTATTCATCAGGGACAGCTTGGCATGCATCATTTTTCCAGGCAGAAATGGTCTGTGGTTTTGGCATGAGGAATAGGGTTTTCAATGACGTGAAAACTCCTATAAGCTTCTTCTTCTTCTTCTTCTTCTTCTTCTTCTTCTTCTTCTTCTTCTTCTTCTTTTTTTTTTTTTTTTTTTTTTTTTTTTTTTTTTTTTTTTTTTTTTTTAACATGTCTTCTATACGTGAAGAACTGGACAAGCCATGTGATGGTAAAGCAAGGCCAGACCAATGAAATACAAAGTTCCAGAGTCACCAAGCCTATGAGGCATTTTTTGTTACACGTACTCCTGTGGGACTCACGTTTTTGTTTTTGTTTTTTTCTTCCAGAAAACAAATTCATTCTAAGCCCAGTGGAACCTGCTTAGATGCAGCGGCAGTGTGGGCGGCAGCTGAGGGACTGGCGCTGGCAGGAGGTAGAGGCAGAAAGGAATTCTATCGCCATCTAGTGGCTCTGGAGAAAAGGCTCGCATCATCCGCGCCGCAGCTGAAAATGGATTTGCACCGAAGCATCATACTTAAAAGTAAGCTTTTAATATGGTAAGCTTTTAATTGCTGTTCCCCAAGGATTTAGATGACCTCCTACGCTCCCCATCATGGCTGAGCACAAAGTGACAACCTTGAGAGTAATGAAAGAGATTAGTGGACAGGAGGCTGCTATTGGATCAAAGAATCTTGAATGCATTAATTCATTTTAATTCAAATGAACTCTACAATTTGCATGTGGAATAGCTTTTGCCATCCTCAAATTAACCCTCAGTGGCACCTATGGGAAGGTCATTCAGTGGATGCAAAACTGAAGACCA
Source organism: Psammomys obesus (assembly GCF_907164565.1). NCBI lineage: Eukaryota > Metazoa > Chordata > Mammalia > Rodentia > Muridae > Psammomys > Psammomys obesus. Next base: position 9,041,959 of record NW_026591643.1, on the reverse strand, counting down.
GAAGCACAAGACCAAAGGTCACAGAGAGCAAATGGCAAGGAAAACACAGTAGTCCTCAAACTGCTTTGTTGAGAATGTTCTCCATGTTCTCCGCGAATTCTAAACAACTGGGAAATACAGCATGTGAGACAAGCAAGTCCATCCCTTCACCGAGCACCGTCTGAATCCTCCCAGGATTTCACAATTTTCAAATGCCAAATTACAACCCTCTCTGCTTTTTACCATGAGGGAATAAAGGGGGAAGTTGCTCTTTTCCTTGCTGAGTTAGCATGTTAAACAGGCACTTGGGTATCAAACACAAGTGCTCGCTAGATAATATCAACATCATGCTGTGGAATGGCCGGCTGCGTGGGCTGCCAAGACTGAACAAACTTGAATTTCAAAAGAAACAAGAAAGAAGTAATGAATCTGGGTAAGTTCAAGGCCTCCTGCTTTTATGTGAGTCTTGGGGAGTGCTGAAGCCTTTTTCACTTTGAGGCATCCACTGAGTGTCCACACACAATCTCAAACAACAAATTGTTAATTTTTGCTCTTGAAATTCTCCACTAGTTTTTCCATTAGACACTCACTGAAAAAGGACAGAGATCTTTAGCCACCAGAAAACTCCAAGTCAGATGATCCTATGCTCACCTCCTGACCCTTTCCAGGTAAATTTCGGTGTTACTCTCAGTGTGCTGACACCAAAATCTTCTGACAGTCAGCTAAGACCACTTTGTGAATGTGTGGTGAGCAAGCATGTCCTGGGGGACTGTTCTTTAAAGTCTATTTGAACGGTGACTCTCACCTTCTAAGGCCTTAGTAAGTGCTCTACCTTTAATTCTCTGACACACCACTCATTTTCCTTCTTTTCTTGTTTTTTTCTTCATATTCATAATATGCTAAAACTATTGACTATATTAAGCGTCATTTATTTATTATTTATTATTCCATTGGGAATAAGGATTTGAGAAGAGAGTGTTTCTGATCTAGTTCCAGCAGCAGACTTAGGGCAGGTGATACACTCAGTATATACTTTCTCCCAGGTACTTGGAGTCAGGACAGGCATACATTCAGTTGATACTGTTGGAATGTTTGCTGTCATTTCAATTAAGGAAAAGGTAAAATGGAAGTCCGGATGAGAAAAGGGCCATTTCCATAAACAGTGTTAGATGAGCAAACTGGACAAACACATAACAAACAATGATTTTACAGTACACAAAATTTAGGATGTAAACAAGTATTTGTAAACAAAATATTTTTAAAACTCTATGGAATGTATCTTTAATATCATTTGGTGAAACTCTTTGACTGGGACACTAAATGCTCCAAATAAAAAGAAAATTAAATGACCTATGCTTCAGCTGAGACTGGGCAGTGAAAGACATGGAACACTAGGAAAAAAAGATTCCCAGGTTCAGAGAGACACAGTGGATGAGGCATTCAGTTCCAGAATGAGTCAGAGCTGCTGTAGAACAATATCAAAACCAGAAAGGCCAACAGAAAAAAGGACAGAAAGAATGAAAAGGGGAACTAATGGAACACATACAAAAATTTACACAAATAGTACCATGCTCAAGAGCATCACTTACCAAAGTGATGTAAAATAAATGACAGGTGGACACATATGTGCACATTTTCTACAATGAGGAACAGCCGCATTCCCCATCACGACTGTATTACCTGAAACAGCTCAGCATCACCTCCGGAAACACTTCGTAAACGCATGTACCCAAAACCCCGAAATTCTGTTGTCGACTTGGAACCTAAACGTAATGCAGATGTACATACGTGCTGACAGACAAGTGTAAGAACGCCATCAGCATTGCTGTTAGTAACAGCAGCTTGCCCTGACAGCATTTCTATCGGAATTAGCAACAGCACCATTAACAGCCCAAATTGAACACTCACCAAAGAGTAGAATTAAAAGTTTTGATATATTCATAAGATTTTTAGGAATGAATTATGAACATATTATGTTCATATGAATAATTATGAACATATTAGACAATGTGGAAAAAGTCTATGAGACAAATAAGTAATGTAATAAATTGAATGTGATAGAAACCATTGCTTTGATTTGGGGGGAAAAGGCAAGCAAAATAAAAATTTGATAGTATTACAATTAATTGGGATAGAGGGTGAATTGTTCGACAGAGTAGAAATAGGCCTGGGAGTTAATAGCCAATATTAACTCCAATATGCTTATAAGGATTTGGAAGTGGGAGAAGAGATGACCAGGACCTAAGATATGACTAAAAGCAAGTATAATGTGGGAAGACTGAATGGTAGGAAACTATGTGGGCTTGGAAGTTTAGGATGGAGTTATCATTGTCCAGCATTGTGCTCTAGGTTAATTAAATAAATCCTAGCCTCTGTGTGGTGATTTGGGTATACAGCTGATTTAGGAATAACCGATGTTTAACTAAAAGATAAATCAATATTAAATTTTAATAAGCAACAACAAATGGTGTACCAGCGTGGGGCAGAATTTCAGTAATCCAGCAAGAACTTCCATAGAAAGTAAGACTACAGAGCAAGGCTATCATGCCTTGCTATCATGTCTTCCCCTACCTGTTAGTAACTATCTTTGTGAAATCTCATCATCTACGCTTTTCTAAATGTAAGTAAAGTTCATTTTAACAATAAAATATTTATTTGACAGATGTTGAAGAAAAAGAAGAGAAAGTATAGAAAAAAGATCTCAGTGAAAGAAAAATGAACTAAATAATTCATTCTGGTGTGTGTGTGTGTGTGTGTGTGTGTGTGTGTGTCTGTGTGTGCCCCTCTGTATGTGAGTCATTAGAATTCCTCCACCCTATGTAGTGAGACAGGATATCTCACTGACCCTGGAGCTTACAGTTTGCTAGACTCCCTGGCCAGTGAGCCCCTGCACTATGCTCTCTGCCACTACTAGAAACAGGAACAAACATACCACATTTAGCTCTTTATGTAGCCGCCAAGTTCTGAGTCCAGGTGGGTCCTCGTGCTCTCATTAACAGCTCCTTATTAAGCCATTTCTCTAGCCCTGGCCTTTGTTATTTGTCATCAAACTTGAGGAATTTCCATCATCTCACTCTGGACTCTGGGCCATCACCTGTATCTGATCCTTCTTTGAGTTCAGGACTACAATTTGTGGATATTTGTGGCAGTATTTGCTATGTAGGCCTCCTTTCCTTGACTCTTCAACTTCTTTTTTAGCAGAAATAATGGATGCATCAAATTTTTCAAAATTTTAAAATTGTTTTATATTATATTTATTTATTCATTTTACATCCCGGTCACAGCCCCTCTTTTCTCTCCCCCAGATCCCACTCTCCCTCCCTGTTTCTCCTATATGCTATGTTCTCTCCTACTCCTCAGAGAGCACGAGCTCCCTACCCACTCATCCCAGCATATCAAATCACATCAGGACTGACTGAGCGCATCCTCTTCGCCTGTGGCCTGGTACAGGGAAAAGTGATCGAACAGTAGGCAACAGAGTCCATGTCAGAGTAAGCCCTTATTCCGCTAACTAGGGCACCCACATGAGGACCCAGCTGCCCATTAGCTCTATCTGTGTAGCAGACCTAGGTTAAGGCGACACATGGTCCTTGGTTGGTGCTTCCGTCTCCACAAGCCTGTGTGGTGGTGCACTCCTTTAATCCCAGCACTCGGCAGGCAGAGGCAGGTGAATCTCCGTGAGTTTGAGGCGAGCCTGGGCTAAAAGTTGAGTCCAGGACACCCAAGGCTGTAAAGAGAAACCTTGTCTGAAAACAAACAAACAAAGATTCCTAATTTTAAACCACCTTCCTTTCTAATATTTTGTAAAGAAGCCGTGTCCTAAAAAGGATCTATGCTCAGTGCTAAACCTATAACCAGTGTAGATAAACTGTCGGACTCTTACTGGTGAATAGTCTAGAGACAGCCACAGAGTCCAGATCACCCAAGTAACTTTATAAATTGGAATTAATTCAGTCTGAAATAACAACAAAAGTAATAGAAAAAGAAGTAAACCTACTAGAAATCCAACTCACTTAGTGTATCTTTCTCTACTACCTCCTCCCCTTCCTTACCTCAAAACCTCTACAAGTCTTCAGAAATTATAACTACAAGCTGAGGAGTATACAAGCATGCTCAAAATTCTACCTAGATTAGGTTATGATATTCTAAATTAGTGTCACCTAGTTCTTAACATTCTCAGAATTGCCTGGGGAGCTTGTTAAAAATATGTTCTTCAAACTTTATCCTCGATATACAGATTCAGGAACCCTGGGGACTGATAATATTAGCAACTCTCCTAAGTCATACAAGTAGCAGCACATGAGATTAAAACTTTTTTATTAATTAATTCATAGGGCCCTCTGCCTCTCCTCCCAGTCCCGTCTTCCCTTCTGCAACCCCTCTCCCCTATTCCTCAGAATAGTGTAGCCCCCACACTCCCAGACACCCCAGGTCATCTATTCACATGAGGACTGAGTTTATCTTCCTCCCCTGTGGCCTGGTAAGGAAGTTCCATCATGGTGAAGTGATCAAAAAGCAGGCAGCATAGTCCCTTTCTAAGATATCCCCTCCTCCTTTAACTAGTGGAACAACACAAAGCCTAAGATGCCCATTGGGCTTATCTTCCTGGGGTCTATGCACTGTATATGTCTATCCTGTACTATATGACTAAAATCCACTTGTGAGTATGTACCATCGTTCTGGGTTACCTCACTCAGGATGATCTTTTCTAGTTTCATCTATTTGCCTGCAAACGTCCTTGTTTTTAATGGCTGTGTAGTAGTCCACTGTGTAAATGTACCACAGTTTCTTTATCTATTCTTTGGTTGAGGGACATCTCGGTTATTCCCAGTTTCTGACTACTATTAGTAAAGCTGATATGAACATGATTGAGCAAATGTCCTTGTTTGTAGAACATCTTTTTGATGTAGACCCAGAGGTGGTAAAGGATCTTGAGGTATGGTTATCCCAGTTTCCTGACAAAGCACCAGATTGATTTCCAACGTGGTTGTAGAAGTTTGCACTCACCAGCAATGGAAGAAGATTCCCCTTTCTCCACATCTTCCCAGCGTGTGCTGTCACTTGAGGTTTTTTTTTTTATCTTGTCCATTCTGAGAGGTGTAAAATGGAATCTCAGAGTCATTTTGATTAAAGACATTGAATATTTCTTATTTTTTCTTTTCTTTTTAAATTTAACTTTATTTTTTATAATTTGTTCAATTTATATCCTGATTGTAGCCCCCTCCCTCATCTCCTCCAGGGCTCCCAGTCCCTCCTTCTTCCCCTCTATTTCCCTCACCTATTTCTCAAACAGGGGGAGCCATCCGTTTCTACCATCTGACCCTAGCCTATCAAGTCTCACTAGGACAACTTGCATACTCTTCCTCTGTTGTCTGGCAAGGCTCCCCTAGCAGGGGGAAGTGATCAAAGAGCAGGCAAGAGAGTCCATGTCAGAGACAGCCCCTGTTCCCATTAGTAGGGAATCCACATAAAGACTGAGCTGCCTATTGGCTACATATGACTAAGGGGTCTCTAACATATGTCATGAATCAAATGGACATCTACAGAACTTTTAACATCTAACAGACATCTACAGAACTTTTCACCCAAACTATAAAGAACATACCTTTTTCTCAGCACCTCACGGAACTTTCTCCAAAATTGACCATATAGTAGGTCACAAAGCATGCATCAACAGACACAAGAAGATTGAAATAATACCTTGTATCCTATCAGACCATAATGGACTAAAGCTAGACTTCAACAGCAACAGAAATAACAAAAATCCTATACATACATGGAAACTGAACAACTCCTCACTCAGTGACATCTGGGACAGGGAAGAAATAAAGAAAGAAATTAAGGACTTCCAAAAATTCCTAAAATGAAGGCACAACCTATCCAAACTTATAGGATACAATAAAGCAGTGCTAAGAGGAAAGTCAATAGCACTAAGTGCCTTCATAAAGAGGTTGTAGATATTCCTTAAAAGCAACTTAATGACACAACTGGGAGAAAACAAAACAAAACAAAACAACAAAACCATAAGCAGACATACCAAGAGGAATAGACTGCTGGAAATTATGAAACTCAGGGCTGAAATCAATAAATTAGAAACAAAGAACATTTCTTTGTTTCTCCACCATTCTAGATTCCTATGTTAAAAATTCTGTTTGTTAAAAACAATCACGTGACATGATTGTTTTTAACATGCTAAAAGTAATCCGTATATTTTGTTCTGTGTCTTCTGTGTGCAATTTTCACGTGGCAAGGGCTGTGTCCTGGTGCTTTCAGGGCCAAGCCGACAATGTCTCATGTGCTCACCAATAGCAGTTTAAATATGCTGCAGTTCTCTGCTCTTGTTTCTAGTGAGACCATGTTTAGAACTTCATCACCTTTCCCTGGCTTAAGTTTTACTAATGGCGGTAAAGTCTTCCCCACTACAAGGGTCTCTGCTCCTTTCTAAGTAGGAGATTTTAATTTAAAATTATATTGCCATTATATAATTTTATTATTTTAAATTTATTTTTAAATGAAAGAAATGATAAGAGAAATTAAAAAAAAGAATTCTGTTTGGCTCTGTATCCCATTTTTTTTTATTAACTTTGTTGATGTTTAATTTCATGAGTTCTTTATATATGCTGGATAATTAGCCCTTTGTCAGATATAGGATTGGTGAAGATCCTTTCCCAATCTGTGGACTGCCATTTCATTCTCTTGATAGTGTCCTTTGCTTTACAGAAGCTTTTCAGTTTCAAAAGGTTGTTGATATAATGTTCTTGTGAAATATATACAATTTACCCTTGTTCATTCAAATGCTGATTTCTCTACCCCACTATCTGGTTTCAATCCAGACATTGTATTGTGATGTTTATTCTAAGCATCAACTGTCTCAAGTTTGTGTAAATGAGCAACAAACCAAGTAATCCAATTAAAAAATGGGGAACAGAGCTAAACAGAGAATTCTCTGCAGAGGAATATCGAATGGCAGAGAAACACTTAAAGAAATGCTCAATGTCCTTAGTCATAAGGGAAATGCAAATCAAAACGACCCTAAAATTTCACCTTACACCCATCAGAATGGCTAAGATCAAAAACTCAAGTGACAACACATGCTGGAGAGGTTGTGGAGAAAGGGGAACCCTCCTCCACTACTGGTGGGAATGTAAACTTGTACAACCACTCTGGAAATCAATCTGGTGCTTCCTCAGACAAGTAGGAATAGCGCTTCCTCAAGATCCAGCCATACCACTCCTAGGCATATACCCAAAAGAGGCTCAAGAACACAATAAGGACATTAGGTCAACCATGTTTGTAGTAGCTTTATTTGAAATATCCAAAAGCTGGAAACAGCCCAGATGCCCCTCAACTGAAGAATGTATGCAGAAATTGTGGTACATCTACACAATGGAATATTACTCAGCAATAAAAAAACAAGGAAATCATGAAATGTTCAGGTGGGAACTGTAACAGATCATTCTGAGTGAGCTATTCCAGAAGTTGATGGTGGGATCTAGAAAAGATCATCCTGAGTGTAAATATCCCAGAAAGAGAAAGACAAACACGGTATATACTCACTTATATAGACCTATAAGATATGATAAACATAATGAAATCTATACACCTAAAAAAGATAATCAAGAGAGCGGACATGGGGTAAGATTATCAATCCTCGTTTAGAAAGACAGATGGGATGCACATTGAACATATGACAGGAGTCTACTGAGCACATTGGAAAGACTCTAACTAGCAGTGTTTTCAAAGCAAAGACTCATGACCAAACCTTTGGCAGAGTACAGGGAATCATAAGAAAGAAGGGGAGTTAGTCTGATGAGGAAAGGATAGGAGCTCCACAAGGACCAAATATATCTGGGCACAGGGTCTTTTCTGAGACTGACATGCAACCAAGGACCATGTATGAATGTAACCTAGAACCTCTGCTCAGATGTAGCCTGTGGTAGCTCAGTAACCAATTGGTTTCCCATAGTGAGGGGAACAAGGACTGTTTCTAACAGGAACTCAATGACTGGCTCTTTGGCCTCCCCACCCCCCAAGGGAGGAGCAGTCCTGTTAGGCCACAGAGGAGGGCTTTGCAGCCAGTCCTGAAGATACCTGATAAAACAGGATCAGATGAATGGGGAGGAGGTCCCCCCTATTAGTGGACTTGGCAAGGGGCACGGTGGAGATGAGGGAGGGAAGGAGGGACTGGGAGGGAATGAGGGATCGGGACATAGCTGGGATACAGAGTTAACAAAATGTAACTGATAAGAAAAAAATAAAATAAAATAAATAAATAAAATAAAAAAAAAAAAAGAAAGACACACACGGTATATACTCACTCATATAGACATATAATATAGGATAAACCTCTGTATTTTCAATAAAACAACCAGCCAATGCTGTGCAATGGGAAGAATAGGGTGAGACATTCTGGTCTAGAGGGGAGAAGAAAGAAGAGAGTGGGAGGAGTCGGAGAGGAGTTCACAGGAAAGGATTAGGAACTGGGAGAAGAGATGAACAGGATCTAAGATATGGCTAAAAGCAAGTATAATGTGGGAAGACTGAATGGTAGGAAACTATGTGGGGAACTAGGATGGAGTTATCATTGTCCAGCATTGTGCTCTATAAATAATATAGAGTTATATTATATATATATTATTATATATATTATTACATCTATAAATACAGCTGATTTAGGAATAACTGCTGTTTAACTAAAAGATAAATAAATATTAAACTTTAATAATCAACAACAAATGGAGTACCAGCATGGGGCAGAGTTTACAGTAATCCAGCAAGAACTTACATAGAAAGTAAGACTACAGAGCAATATTTTTAGTTCCATCCCTTAAAAACAAAGCAAAGGCAGTTCCTAAACTAGGAGCTCACAGATTCTTGATTAGACAAAACCCCTGCAGAGCAGCAAGGCCTCCAGCAGGCTGCAGAAAAACAAAAATTGATACATGCAAACTCCAGAGAGGCAGTTTCTTTAGGTAGAGGGGGGGAAAGTGGCTACAAGGAACCTTCTCAAAGCCAGACTTTGCCAGCCAAGAAAACAAAATCCCTTTGAGAAGGGGTTGTTGCTGGTCTGAGGAGCAAACATTGTGGACCCAATAACTTCTCAGAGTGAGGAACAGGTCAGGGTCCAGTGAGGCAGGCAGAAAAAAAAATTCCTCTCCCTGGAATCAGGAGCCAGAGACAGACAGAGAAGCCTCAAGCATCTGAACTGGTAAGGTCTGAAAGGGAAGCTGGGTTTCACAAAGTACCGTCCTTAGGAAAAAATTTTGAGATTAAAAACGGATAAGTTTCTTTGTTGAAAATGAAGGAAGACACTATGACACAGTGCTTCTGGATACCTTTCGAGTTTGTTTCTCTTAGCATACAAATAAGTTTTTCAGTGACAATTTCAGTTTTATATATTCTCTTTGGGAGAGATCAGGATAAGACAGACTTGGAGAAAGAAGAGACTGAAAAAAAATAGATCCTAAATTAAAGGCCCTAGAACAGAGCTGGGGGGGGGGATCTTTGAATCAAAATAGAAAGCCTTCAGGGCAATCCAGTCTAGTACTTGCAATAATACCAAAAGAGGTGGTTCTAGATAAGAAATGTCCATAGAGGCTTGAAGATATTGCAAAATGTCAGCCCATTAAAATGCTGCAAAGAAATGTCTTCGGCTAAGGGCCAACTTGGTCAGACTGTATACTGTATGTGTATTCTTAAGGTTCAATCACTGGATAAAGTAGAAAATGCAGATCCTGTTTAGTGTTGTCTTGAAACAAGGTCATACAGTGCTTGGTGTGGTCCATTTTACAGAGTTTGGAGAACTGAAATGCATGCACCATGCCATAGATTCATATTAAGAATTCTATTGGACTTTTGTCTTCAATTCTGGAGAACATCATCCTAAGGTTACACATTTGTTAGAGAGGGTGAATGTTTCAGAGATGCCCTTGAAAATTGGGGCTGGTGGTGCTTCAGCATGTATGTCCATTGGAATTCAACAATATTTTAGACATCATGACATGAAACCTGTTACAGATATAACTCATAATCCCACAGGTCAAACAATCATGAAAGTATCTAACAGTAATTTTTTTAAAAGATGATCATAAAATAGATAGGAAATCTCCAAAATTGATTAAATAATGATTTACCAATTTTAAAATGCTTGAATGAGGTAAGTAGCACACCTGCTAAGAAACAGTAGAATCTAGAAAGGACTGCTGAATTAGAGCAGTATCTAAAGGTCCTAATTCCAAAATGGAGAACAAGGAATATGTTAAGCTGGGAAAGAGGTTTTGTGTATGTTAATATGGGAGAAGAGCAATTCTGGGTTCCATCAAAAGTAATAAAAATCAGAAATGACAGAGGGAGACCACCTGAAGATCCTGGCCACACAAAAAGAAGAGAGAAATCAAGAACACTAAACAGAATATGTAACATAAATTGATGATCCCTTCACATGGGAAAAACTCTAAAACTGATTGAGGCATAAAATGTCTCCAACCAAAACTTCAACAATACATTGCCAATAAATCCTTGGCTAAAATATCCTTAAATTTTATTATGCCATTCTTTTAATTGGCATAGATAAAATTGGTTTGCAGTTTAGTTTCATCCTGCACATCTCATACATTTATAATTTTAGGACTGTATAATGCTTGTGAAAAATTATATGTTTGCAGAACAAAAGAACTGGACACCAGAGATGCTGGATCAAACCTGACAAAATTCATCCTTCCAGAATGCTGAAACATTGACACATCTGTTCTAGCATTTGTGTGTTCCAGCATTCTGTGTGTTCCTGCCTCAACTGCTTCAATTGCTGTTTGTCATGAGAGCTGGTCCCCAAGAGAACTTTGAAGAAAGATACCAATCTCAATAATTCCAGCATTTCAGACTGTTCCAGACAGGATTCCCATTAAGCCTGAAATCTCTCAACATTCAAAGACTGGACCACAAACGTTAATGCTTGCTTAATTAACCATTTTTCTCAATTTCTTTTGAGCCCCCTAACAGGGTTTTTGTGTGTCCAAAAAGTCAGCTAGAAAAAATTCATGAGAATGATGTCCAATTTCCTTTAAGGGTGGTTGGATAGGTTTTTAGTTGTTTTCTTGTTGCTATGAATGTTTATTGTCATTGGGAGATGGTTATAAATTATTAATGGCCTTATTTAGAGAGGAAACAAGGTTAGACTCAGGGATTTCTCTCTTTTCCTTTTCTCTTTCTTAGATAAGAAGAAAAGGGGGTGAAAAGAAAGGGGAATAAAGTGATATCTTTTAGGAATAATAAGACAAAAGGTAATTATTGAATCTACTCAAGTTAAGGTTTTATTTGTTATTTTCAAATAAGGTTATTTTTAACTCTGGTATAGGATTTTGTATATTGACACAAAAATAGGTCTATTTTTAATCCATTAGTAAATTTTACTATATTGAAACAAATTCAAGGTTACTTCCGAGACTTTTAAACTGCTATTACAGACTGCTTAAGATATTAGGTAATGCAAGTTAATTGCTAGTTAATCAACTCATAGTCATGTCAGACACTAGTCTAATTTATCACATGAGTATATATCCTATGTTTAACAGATACACAGGTAGATTACATAAAGATAGGTAAGTCTTCAAAAACTTCAGAGACCTACAGAATATGGTATTTAAAAATGTCTTTATTATTTTAAAAATTCTTTGACAATGAGACAGGTCATCTCCTGGCATCACCCAACCTACCTCAAAGATGATGATAAGCATTAAAGAACTTCCATATGAAGATGGCTTCAACTGTGGCAAGTGAGCTAGCCAGGCCAAAAGAAAATGCCTTTGTTTCACAACAGACAGAATTCTGCCCATAATGTGCAAGCTTAAATGCAAAACAAGTGACTGCTGAGACAGGGTAAACAAGTTCTAAATAGTTCCTGCTTCATATATATGTCTGTCAAAAGTTCTGAGCCAGAAGGTTGAAGATGATGCTCCAATATTATAGAGAGTTATGGGTGACTGTTCAGCAGCAAACTGTCTGTCATTTTTTTTTTTTTTTTTTAGCTTTTGGAAGCTGCTAACATGCAATTCCTATTTATTCCAGCAACTAATTTGATACCTTCTCAAGTCTCTGGTGGGGTTGAAGACCAATTAAGCTTATGTTGTTTAGAATTTAAGAAAATGTTTTCATATAGGTAATAACAATAAGGATAAAAGTTAATTTAGGTATAGAACTCTAAACTTGTCAAGATAGGATAATCAGATACTTTCTCCTAAGTTGCCAAATACACATGGACGGGACATTGCACATGTAAATTTTACCTAATAGTTTTCATAATTTTATAATTATTATTATATTGAAAGAAAAGGAGCCTTTTGTTGGAGCCTTTTATTAAAGGGGGAAATGTTGGTATAATGTTCTTGTGGAATGCATACAATTTACCCTTGTTCATTCAAATGCTGATTTCTCTACCCCACTATCTGGTTTCAATCCAGATATTGTATTGTGATATTTATTCTAAGCATCAAATGTCTCAAGTTTGTGTAAACATGCCACCATTTATTCTCTGTATTTTCTTCTATTTATTTATTTATTTATTTATCTATTTAGTTATTTATTTATTATTTTTACATTTTTTCTTTATTAATTACACTTTATTCCCTTTGTATCCCCCCTGTGGTTCTCTCCCTCCTCCCATCCCAATCCTTCCCTTCCTCCACCCTCTGCACGCATGCCCCTCTCCAAGTCCACTGATAGGGGAGGTCTTCTTTTCCTTCCTTCTGATCCTAGTCAATTAGGTCTCATCAGGAGTGGCAGCAGTGTCTTCTTCTAGGGCCTGGTAAGGCTGCTTCCCCCTCAGGGGAAGGTAATTAAAGAGCAGGCCAATCAGTTCATGTCAGAGGCAGTCCCTGTTCCTATTTCAATGGAACCCACTTGAATATTGAACTGCCACCGGCTACATCTATGCAGGGTTTCTTGATTGTCTCCATGCATAGTCCTTGGTTGGAGTATCAGTCTCAGGAAAGACCCCTTTGTCAGATTTTTTTGGTTCTGTTGCTCTGCTTGTGGAGTTCCTGTCCTCTCCAGATCTTACTGTTTCCCACTTCTTTCCTAAGATTCCATGCACTCTACCCAAAGGTTGCCCATAAGTCTCAGCATCTGCATTGATAGTCTGCAGGGCAGAGCTTTTCAGAGGTCCTCTGTGTCAGGCTCCTGACTTGTTCCCTGATGGCTAATGAGGTTGAGCATTTCTTTAAGTGTTTCTCTGCCATTCAATATTCCTCTGTTGAGAATTCTCAGTTTAGCTCTGTACCCCATTTTTTTCCCCACTTAAGAGTAGAGTTAATCACTGTAACAATGAGAGGGTGAAAAGTTCCAAAAAATGCAAAGGTGCAACAAATTTTATTTTATATAATACTGCACTTGGTAGGTTGAAAACAGACATAGAAGAACAAACACAGAAGTTGAGACAATTTTGGAAAGTACTGCAGAAATGAAGGAAGGTAATTAGCTGTGGCATAGATAAGGCTGTGCTTGCCAAATTTGACAACAAATGTTTGAATCATGTATATTTTGGGTGGTTGTTTTCAGCATTTATTGATATATTGAAAATGAGCTATATAGCAAGAAGACTTAAGAAAGTGAATAAATTGTACTAAATAAAAAAATTAAAAATAGAACATATAGTTAGCAAATGAAAACTAGATTTGTAACCTACAAAGATAGAGACTATTGTAGAGAAGAGGTTTACATTGGATTTACCAGCTATTTTAATGCTCCAGAATCAATTATTGTTATTATAGGGGCAGACTTGCCCTAGCACATATATGCAGGTCAACTTTGGACAGTCCTCTCTGTCCCTCCACCCTGTCTTCGTTCTGGAGATTTATTTAGATTGTCAAGTTCATATGGAAAACACACTGCCCTCTGAACCAACTCATTGAGAGAAATTTCTTAGTCTTTTGCTAATTGTATTGAAATATAATTTCTACCTTGAAGTTTGTGGAGATTTGAAGAATACATCTGGAAAATTTGGAACATGTGCCCCAACAATATCTTCTAATGTCATTTATACTTACTTTTGATGCCAAATGTTCTAACTGAATCTACAAACCTGATATTCAGAGGAAAATTCAGAACTGGTAGAAAAATGGCAGACTTCCAAGTACAGATGATGCTTAGAACCAAGAGAATGGATGAAATCTCCAAAACAATAAATACAGAGAGATTAAAAGAAGCGCAGTTCGTTCTTATGATAAGCTATCTTAAAAGTGAGAACACAGTAGAAAAGAAAAGTGTTTTGGAAGAAAGAGAGCCAAATGAAATATTGGGAAGAGAATTGACCTCACTTTCTGGTTCCTCAACAGGTATCAAGTGACTCTAAATTCAACCAATGGGACGTAGTGAAACAAGCCGATCAATTTCAGTTTTCTTCAATGATATGTGACACAGTGGATCACTAGAGTTTTATCCACAATTTAACATAATGAAGAAATATTTAAATTTTGAGTCTACAATTGAAACTTACACACTGTTGAAACTACCAGAATTATGACATACTTATGGCGTCCTCCCTTCCCTTTCTGAAAGACCTAACAGTCATTCTGGGATGATAGAGTCTGCTTTTCTAACCCGTACATAAGCGAAGAATATGTAAGGTGCATAACCACAGGGTGTGTGGGGGAAGGCCTCAGCAGGACTTTATTGTGTAACCAAGGGTACTGAGGAAAGAGAGAAATTTCTAAGAAACAGGAAAGTAGAAAATAAACATTAGAAGAAATTTAAATGTCTATGTCACCATGAAAGAACAAGAAAAAAGGGGGAACCCAACTATCTGCCACGTGGAAAAATGACCACATAAAGAAATCTTATTACTGGCCCGAGGTCAGCTACGCTATACACTGGGCTGCAAGAAGAAAACAGGAAACAACCTAGGAACCTGCCACAGAAGGCCTCTGAAAAGCTCTGCCCTGCAGACTATCAAAGCAGATGCTGAGACTTATGGCCAACTGTTGGGCAGAGTACATGGAATCTTAGGTAGGAAGTGGGAAACATTAAGATCTGGAGAGGACAGGAACCCCACAAGGAGAGCAACAGAACCAGAAAACTTGAACACAGGGGTCTTCCCAGAGACTCATACTCCATCCAAGTACCAGGCATGGAGATAACCTAGAACTCCTGCAAGATGTAGCCCATGGCTGTTTAGTGTTCAAGTGGGTTACACAGTAATGGGAAGAGGGACTGCCTCTGACATAATCTCATTGGCCTGTTCTTTGATCACCTCTCCCTGAGGGAGGAGCAGCCTTACCAGGCTACAGAAGATGACAATGCAGCCACTCCTGATGTGATCTGATAGATTAAGATCAGAAGGAAGGAGAGGAGGATCTCCCCTATCAGTGGACTTGGGGAGGGGTATTCATGAAGAAGGGAGAGGGAGGTTGGGACTGGGAGGGGAGGAGGAAGGGGCTTATGGGAGGATACAAAGTGAATAAAGTGTAATTAATAAAATAAAATTAAATTAAACAAGAAATCTTATTACCGCATTCTCTGTGCTTCATAAAGTATGAGTAGCCTTGGCAACCAGTCAAAATGGAAGAGAGAATATGCAAAGCACATATTCTTAAGTACACAGAAGGTAAATGAGAAACTTGCCGACAAGGTTGATGAGCTGAGAGTAAGAAGGTTAGCTCTCCCACAGGGAGGCGCACGTCTAAGATTCCAGATGTCATTGGGGTGGGGCAAACACATTTTCTCCTCTGACTACCTGAATTTCTGCATCATATTCTACTTTTCACTCCTCAGGAATGAAATTGCCATTTATTAATTGGTTTTGTATCCATGAATTTTAGCACCAAAATAGTCCAAAACAGGTGTACTAAACTTGTTCTGATTTATGAATGTCTTTAACATTTTGCTACGTATTTGAGAAGTCAATTTGCTATGTGTTTGAGCCTGAAGTTACAAAGAATTTTTAAGTATACCAAATGGCAATAAAACATTCAAAGAGTATAGAAGGTTTACACAATATTAATTTGTACAGTCAATAAAGCATAAGAATGTTACTCAGTGATTCTCACCTAACCATAACTTGTTAGGTATATTTAAACCCAATCTATAAAAAGTTAGATGGGAAAAGGATTATAGAAATACAGTGAGTTTTATTTTAATTTTTAAAGACTATTATACTCATTAAGAATTTCCACATAAAACTTCCTGAAAATATTGACATGATAGCCTTATTGAAAAAACAAACAAACAAACAAACAAACAAAACAAAACCAAATGAACAGACTTTCCAAAATCATGGGCAGGATTGGAGTCCCTTAGCATCATGGAAGGGAACATGGCTGGAGGAAAGCAGCACAATGCTGGAGCTGAAATGTTACGTCCATATCATCAAGTAGGAGGCAAAGGCAGGGGCAGAGACAGAGATTTAACTGGGAGTGGTAATTACTTTTTAACTTGGAAATCTTTTAATTTGTAAACCACAAAGTCAATCCCAGTGAAACACATTTTCCAACAAAGCAAAAACTATTAGTTCTTCCCAAAGAGTTCCACCAACTGGGGATCATGTATTCAAACATACGTGTGCCTATGGGAGGCTTTCTTATTCAAACCACCATAACAAATGTCAAAACTCATATAGTTTTAGAAATGAGCTAAAATCATGATATTCTTTAATACAAATATCAAATTATGCAAAAGAAATATGTAGCTAAAAAAGAATTAGGAATATTCTCATATGCACAGACTAAGTTACCATTATCTGAGGGTAGATTGGGGACCAAATACTCAGGTAAGGGATGCTCTAAGGACGATTATGATCTGTGTAGATGTCACAGAGTCCCTTATTATTTTGTTAGAGTTGAAACCAGTGTCTTTCTTTTTTTGTTGTTGTTTATTATTATTAGTTACATTTTATTAACTCTGTATCCCCGATGTATCCCGCTCCCTTATTCCCTCCCAATCCCATTCTCCCTCCCTCAGCTTTTCCTTGCCCATTTCCAAGTCCAAGGATTGGGGAGGACCTCCTCCCCTTTTGTCTGGCCCTGTTTTATCAGGGATCTTCAGGGCTGGCTGCAAAGTCCTACTCTGTGGCCTAGCAGGACTGCTCCTCCCTTGGGGGGTGGGGAGGTCAAAGAACCTGCCATTGTTTTTTTGTTTTGTTTTGTTTTGTTTTTTTTTTTTCTGAAACTGTTTCCCAACCAAGGACCATGTATGGATACAACCTAGAACCTTTACTTGGATGAAGCTCATGGTAGCTCAATAACCAATTGGTTTCCCATAGTAAGGGGAACAGGGACTATCTCTGACAGGAAACCAGTGTCTTTCAACTTCCATTCCTCTGCCTTAACCAAACACTTAGGTTTCTAGATAGCATCATCAAGTTTCCATGTGTAAAGCCTGCTCAGATTTGTTCATCACAACACTGTGTCCATATGAATGAATGGAATTAGTCTGGTATAGAGATACTGAAAATCAAGTTTATAGTCTATAGTCAAGCAAGGATGGAATTAGGCTATTTCCAGAGAGATTTTAATGAAAAATATCATCTGACCCGGATCTGAAATGAGTCTCTAGTTCATAGTTGCTGATGATTAGATAAAACAGACAATTCTGTCTTTCCAAGACCTTTAGTTCAAGGTCCTCCAAATCCATTTCCTTGACAAGATCACTAGTCAGAAAGGAGCAAATGAAAAAATAAAGGTCTGTGTGTATCTTTATTATTTCTATATGTATGATACATGAGCTTCATCCATATTCTGAAATAAAAGGTTTATTTTCCCCCAAAGCTACTTCAAGAAATTTACTAAATTATATGGTATATTTTGCATGATTGATTACAGGAATTTCAGTCATATATCTAAGGGCTGGCATTTTAAATCATATCTTCTTCTCAATTGAAAGGAATGAAGTGATTTTCATATCTTGACGTGATTGATTACTTAGAAGCTGAAGCCAAAAACCTGTATAAGTTCAATCTATAGCTCCCACTGACTGCTAACACATTATCGAGCCATATTAAAATCATGCATGACTTGCAGCCACAGCTTTATATCTGACAGTAGGTAAATATAATGGCCTTCTGCTTACAGATTGTCCTTTTGTATTAATGTGGTGGTTGAGATATGCATTTATGAAAGGATTATAGGTGCTGTAAATTTTTCCTGTACAGATAAATGGAAATTTAAAATAGTGATGAGGAGGAGTATTTATCAGAGTTGCATCTATAAAAAAAATCTCCAATAGCAAACTGCTGGTCCTCATAGGATGCCTCTTCCTGATTTTCTAATGCACCCTTCCTTTAATACAAACCATGAACAATATCATAGCTATAAAGATGAGTCATCAGGGTCTGAAATTTACACACTCTGGTGTAAGTCAACTTATTGAAGGATTAGATCTAATTCATTTAAAGTTGCACAGCAGGATATGGGGCACAGAGACCGGACACTGTTCTGAGAGTTGGCATCTTTATTGGAAAATCAATGGCTAAGTTATCATTTCCTGTGCTTTAATTATAATTCCAATTTTCTTTTTGGATGGTGCAGATCAAATAAAAATAGACCATGTCCCTTCATTGTAAACACTGCCTCATAAATCTGGGATCTCTCACTACTGGTCTCTATCACAGGCATTTAACCCAGCTCCCTTTCATCTAGAGTTAACTTTCGTTGTCTAGTTTGCAGTGCTCAGCAGTACATCTCCTAGTGATCTAATGGTCACAAACCGCATATGTTATGCAGTCACCTACACAATTCTAAAGGAAGCCAAACATTTACAGACATTTTCCAAGACTTAAAAAATAAGTAAATCATTGTTGTATCTGGAAGAGGGAGCTCATAGGAGGTTTTTATCCTTTTTTAATTATTTTTTATTTATTACAATTTATTCACCTTGTACCCCAGCTGTAGCTGCCTCCTTTCCCCCCTCTTAATCTCACCCTCCCTCCCTCTTATCCTCCCATGCCCCTCCCCTAGTCCACTGATAGGGGAGGTCCTCCTCCCCTTCCATCAGACCCTAGCCTATCAGGTCTCATCAGGACTGGCTGCAGTGTCCTCCTCTGTGGCCAGGTAAGGTTGCACTGGTCCCCTCAGCAGCAGGTGATCACAAAGCCAGCCACTGAATTCATGTCAGAGATAGCTCCTAACCCCCTTACGAGGTAACCCACTTGGAGACTGAGCTGCCATTGTCTACATATGTGCAGGGGTTCTAGGTCTTCTCCATGCATGGTCATTGGTTGGAGTATCCGTCTCAGAAAAGACCTCTGGCCCAGATTTTTCATTCTATTGCTCTCCTTGTGAAGCTCCAGTGCCCTCCAGGTCTTTCTATCTCTTGCTCCTTTCATAAGATTCCCTGCACTCTGCCCAAAGTTTGGCCATGAGTCTCAGCATCTGCCTCAATACCCTGTAGGTAGAGTCTATCAGAGGCCCTCTATGGAAATTTTTATCTTTAAACATCTAACAACTCCTAGAGAGGGTGTATGAATACTTACCATACCGTATCCGTATCATTTTATTTACAAAAGTTTATGGTAAAAAAATGATGTACCTGGCCCCTATACTAAGAGAGTTCAGAGCCAAATTTCTTTATTCAAAGAAATTGAATAAAGAGTGATGGATTCTTTGTTACAGAATGACATGCTATTACAGGGTACCAACAATCCCTTTAAGGAACTGGCAGATAAGGCAATGACACAAAGGAAAGGATCTCAGACATAGGTGAAATGTCAGCATGGTAAACTGGAATTTAGGCAAAGTGGATTGAAAGACATGCTACAAAAAAAAATAGTTCTACTACATTTTTTAAAAAATTGTTATACCTGACAAAAAAGTTAGAAGTATTTTTTTTATTTTTTATTTAACTTTTATTAATTACACTTTATTCATTTTGTATCCCCCCATAAGCCCCTCCCTCCTTCTCTCCCAGTCCCACCCTCCCCCCCTTCTGCATGCATGCGCCTCCCCAAGTCCACTGATAGGGGAGGTCCTCCTCTCCTTCTTTCTGATCTTAGTCTATCAGTTCTCATTAGAAGTGGCTGCATTGTCAGGGTTCTAAGTTAGAAGTATTTTAAAAATAAAAATTATGTGACTATTTGGTATTTTAGAATGTAATGTATAAATATTTCAAAAATTATTCCAAGATGAACAAATCACAGAATGAAATCATAACTGTACTTTTGGTAAGAAAGACTAGCATGTTTGAATACATCTAATTTTCCACTGTTTCCCATCAAAATCCTCTTACTCTCCAACTTTTCTCTCATGAAAATTACATAGTTATTGTGATATGGTCACAAATGTAAGTAATTTTGAGTACATTTTAGTTGTAAATTATTCTACTCCCAGCTATTGGAAATGATTTTTAATCTTAAAACTCCAGTGGTTGGGAAAGGAGTTACGATTCTCTTTTACAAGTGAAGTAGAATCTTTTGCATATTAATTGCCTCCAGACTGAAACATTTCTTTCCTGAAGAGGGAGGCTCATGAGACTCATAAAGGAAACAACCCAGTAGTATCAGAAAGTTCCTGAAACTAACAAGATTCATAGGAATTCTAAGTTATATATTGCTTCCAACATTATGGAAAAAATAGGCTGCCGAGAGGAGAGTAAATTTTCAAACCTGCTGAAATGCCTATAAATCATGCAGAAAGCTCCATGGTTACAGCTTTGAATAGTCACCACCCATGCTCAGATGGGCTTTTTGGTGATACAATGAGTAATTCCATGAAAATTCAGGGGTTTTGTTTGTTTGTCAGGTTGGTTGATTAGTTGTGGTTTTGTTTTCTTTAATCAGAATGAAAATGGAAACTCCAATAAACCAAATGCTATAAAAAATAAAACACTGTAGAAAATTTTTTTCAAAAGCAAAACCAACCAAACAAATTTTTTAGGGTTTTGACAAAATGTTAAAGTGTTTAGAACAATGGAACAGTAATGAAAAAATTATGAACAAAACATACAAAATGAAGACAGAGTTAAAAATGCATACATGGGTTTTTGAGGTTCAAACAGGTATTCAAGCACAAATGGAACAATGAGACTTTCAATAAAATAATAACAGGTAATTTCCCCAAATTTGTAAACCTGTAAATATGAAGAGACACTAGATATGATCAGATTCTAAAATCCATATGCAGTGTTATAGTTACTGTGAGGGGGAACACTATCTTCAGAAGATAAATTTGCTATTCCAAGCTTGTAAAAACAAAATTGTTTTTTAGCTTGTATAAGCCATGAAGAAGTTTCTCCTGATTTGATGTACCTTCTCAGTTGGCCCAAGATGAAAAACTTCCTAGTTCATTTAGGCTATTCTTTAAAAATTGTTGATTGTTATAAAGTATTTCAGTACCTCTATTATTCCTTTAACATAACAGTTCAAAATATTAAACAGGCTGACTGCTAAGTTATGGGTCTTATGAAAGGCTGTTCACTTAGATATATGGAGCATCTGCTAAATATCTCCTACAAAATCAAGTCTTGCCCATACCTAGAGAGGTTATTAGTTATTTTGGCTTTCTAAATTTATAACATTCTAATTTTTTACTTTATAATCCTTTGGCCAACAATAGCTGGGACATAACATAGAGAACTCTCTCTGGTTTGGTCTTGGCCAGTCTCTTTCTAAAACGCCTCTAAATTACTAAAACCAAAATTTGAGCCTGACTCAAATTTTGGTGAATCTCTGAATTATTCCAGACACACATAAGTTACAAAGCCAAAAGCACAAAGCAAAGACTTTTGGAAACTGCAAAGGAGAAATATCAATTAAATTACAAAATCAAATCCATTACAGTGACAGATGACTATAACCTAGAACTTCTAATACCAGAAGAGCAGGTATTAAGCATTTAGGGTCAAGAAACAAACAAACAAACAAATAAAATGTCAAACCAGATTAAAGTATCCAGCAAGTTTCCATTAATATTAAAAGGAGATGTAAGTGCCACCATGCATAAGCAAAAACAGAAGAAACCCCAAACTACTGTCGGCCCTGTGGAATCTGTACAATGAAGAAGACAATTATAATCACAGGAGCACAGGAAGAAAGGGATTGATCCCCAAGAAGGAGACAAGCAAGAAAATCAGGAAAATACCAACTACTAGGAAACAAATTTAAGTCACAGCAATTAATGTATATATTTTGATTATAATCACATAAATGGCCTTAATGTCTATTTTGCAATAGATTGAAAGGAATATAAATCAAGCGACTGAAAATACTAGAATGGTGTGCTGTTTGAATAAGGATGGTTCTCATATGCTTACATATTTTAATATGTGGTCCCTTGGTAGAACTGCTTGGAAAGGAGTCAGAGGTGTGGCCTTTTCAAAGGCCATGTGTCACTGTGTGTGGAATTCAAGGTTTCAAAAGCCCATGACATTCCTAGGTAGCTACCCCACTCTCTTCTACTTGTGGATAAGGAAGTAATCTCTCAACTACTGCTCCAGTGGCAAGCCTCCCTGCCTACTGCCATATTCCCCAATATAATAGTCATGGATCAACTCCCTGAAACCATATATTTCCAAAATCTTTCTTCTGTATGTTATTTGAAAGTGCCATATTTTCACATTAATACAATAAAGTAACTAGGGCAAAGGGAAACTCATAGTCCAAGGAAACTGAATCCGAAAGCAAGATGGACTTGTTAAATTCAAATCTGATATAGCAAAAAGAAATCTCACTACATAATGATAAAAGACAATTCCTCAAGAACATAAAATGACTCTATATAATGTCAGTGAAGCAATTATAGAACAAAATTTAGTCATCAATGAATATGAAAGGAGAACCCAAGCCAATAACCATGGTTAAATGAGATACTGAATTTTCATCAAAAGATAGATTTTCAGCATAAAAATATTAGAAAAACTGTGCTGGGGTGTAGCTTGGTGAACTACCTCCTTCCAAACCTGTTCAATGTACTGTGAGCTTATGTGCAATACTACAAAATTTGGGCAGAGTGCAGGGAATCTTATGGAAAAAGGGGAGCTAGAAAGACCTGGAGGGGATTAGAGCTCCATAAGAAGAACAACAAAGCCAAAAAACCTGGGCCAAGGAGGGCCTGCAGAGATTGACACTTCAACCAAGGACCATGCATGGAGATAACCTAGAACCCCTGCAGAGATGTAGCCCGTGGCAGTTCAGTCTAGAAGTGGGTGCCTTAGTAAGGACACTGACATGAAATCAGTGGCTAGCTGTTTGATCACCTCCCCATGGGGGTGCAGCTTTGCCAGGCCACAGAGGAACACTGATGCAGCTAGTCCTGATGAGACCTGATAGGCTAGGGTCAGATAGAAGGGGAGGAGGAACTCCCTATCATTGGACTGGTGGAGGAGCATAGGAGGAGAAGAGGGATGGTGGGATTGAGAGGAGAGGGAGGAGGGGTCTACAGCCAGGATACAAAGTGAATAAACTGCAATAAATAATAAATAATTTTTTAAAAAAGTAATATATAAATACATAAAATTTTAAAAAATCTTTAGCATTAAACTATGCTATAAACCAAACAGACATAACTGGAGTCCTATAAAATATCACATCCTATAACTGAGAATATTGCTTTTTTCAACAAATAAAATTTTCTCTATGACAGACAATTTTTAAGCTCAAAAGCAAGTCTTAATAAGTGTGAACATTGAAATAAATTCTTTAATCTTATTAGATCATAATGGAGTAAAACTAGAGATCAATAGAGGGAAAAACATACAAATTATAGAAATGGAGATTAAACAATGCACTTTTGAATAGCTGTCAGTTATTGATGAAATCAGGGAGAATTTTCTAGCATCAAATTAAAATGAAAAGACAATGCATAAAAATATGTGAGCTGAAGCAACCACAGTTTCCAGATGGAAAGTTGTAGCTATTAGTGCATACATTAAAAATTCAGAGAGATGTCAAATGAATTAAAAAGTATGGATTTCAAGGTTACAGAAATATAACACACTAAGTTCAAAATCAGTAGAGGAAAAAAATAATGATCTGAGCATATATTCATTAAATAGAGCCTACAATAAAACTTCAAAGGATGCATGGAACAAATAGGGTCTTTGAAAAGTTTAATTAACTCTTAGCCAGAGTAACCAAGAGAAAGTGAGTGAAAGCCCGAATTAACAGACTTAGAGATGAGGATGTTTTTATAACATTACACCATAGGATAGAGAATTACTGGGAATTGATTAGACTACATTTACTTCAAAAATTAAAAAAATCTAGATGAAATAGATTAATATATAAACAAATATGAGCTATCAAAGTTGAAACAAAAAGATGCAAAATGGCTGAACATATCAACAATTAATAGGACAATTATAACATTAATGGATGTCACATTTTGCCATATTCATCTCTGAAGAAAAATTCCAGTTCCCTTTCAACTATTCTAGAAGATACAGCAGGAAGAAACACTAGCAGATTCATTTCTTGAAAACAATATCACTCTCAGACCATTATACCCAGTCTAAATAAGGACAAAAGCACAGAGAAGAAAACAAAAACAAAATAAAAAACATGCAGCAACAAAATTTAGAGTGCTATCCTTGATGAACATAGGCCAGACCTTCTCCTTAGGATATTTCAAAGCTTGTATTTAACAGCATATTAAAATGATTATGCAGAACCACCTGGGCTCAGTTTTTTAGTTTTCTTGATCTCCTTGTGTGGCTCCTCTCTCCACTGTGCCCTTCTATCCTCTCCACGCTGTGCTCTGCCCAAAGTTTGGCTGTGAGTCTCAGCATCTGCTTCAATTGCCTGTGGGGTGGAACCCTTTGGTGGAGCCTCTACATTAGGCTTCCATCCTGTTTCCTCTCTTTAATTGTTTCTGGTGTTTGGCATTCTGAGTGAGATTTAAGCATCCTTGCTAGGGTCCTCTTAGTGTTCAGCTTCTTTAGGTCTGTAGATTTTAGTATGGCTATCATATATTATAGGGCTAATATCCACTTAAAAGTGAGTGTGTACCATGTGTGTATTTCTGTTTCTGGTTACCTCACTCAGGACGATTTTTTTCTAGTTCCATCCATTTGCCTGCAAATTTCTTGATTGCCTTGTTTATAATAGTTGAGTAGTCACCAACCAAGAACCATTCATGGAGAGGACCCAGACCCCCTGCTCAGATGTAGCCAATTAGCAGCTCAGTCTCCATGTGGGTCGCCTAGTCAGGGAAGCAGGCCTTACCTCTGTCATGATTAGGTTGGTTGCCTGCTCTTTGATCACTTGCCCCTGGCGATGTATTCTTGCTAGGCCACAGAGAAAGAGGATCCAGGCAGTCCTGATGAGACTTCATAAGCTGTGGGTAGATGGCAGAGGTGGAGAATTCCCCCTTTCGCTGGACTAATGGGAAGGGAATGTGGGGGAGACAGAGGGATGGTGGGACTGGGAGAAGTTGAGGGAGGGCACTTCAATCAGGATATATAATGAAGAAATTGTATAAAAAGTGAAAATTAAAAAAATCATGGATAACTATTAAATCAGTTATATATTTCAGGGATGAAGGGTGTTTCAACATATGCAAATTTATAAACAGAATCCAGTATGTATGTATATATATATGTATATATATGTGAATATATATATGGACAAGAATAATAAGGACAATTGAATGGATTCAGAGAATTGTCTTACACAATTCAAAACCTCTTGACTATCACAAAAGCCCCAAGGAAACTGAATAGAATGCTCAGACAGCAACATAATAAAGGTGATATGGAACAAGCCCACAGCCAAAACTAGTGATTGTGGGAAAACTGAAAGCATTTTATCTAAGATCAGGAAGAAAAAAAGAATGCTCACTCTTTGTGTTCAAAATGCCCAAATTCTGAGCCAGAGCAATAACAGAAGACACTGACACAAAGAAGATAAAAAAGGAGAGAAAAGGAAGTCAAATTATCTCTATTTGCAAATGAAATGAGGCAATATTTAAAAATCTAAATTTCTCAAACCCATGAGTTTTAGATGTGATTTAAAAAATCAGCAATGTAGCAGAATATAAAGTCAGATCATAGAAAACAAGGAGTACCTTTTGAGTAGTATGTTTTAGTTTTAAAACTTTATTCTCTAGGAGTTAAAATGTACTTTTCTGCTTTTGTCTTTTCCTTTCCTATCTTCAGAGCACCTACACGCACCCCCCTGAGGTATAGATATGCCTCTCACTTGGTGCACTTACCGTTACTTGCATGTATGTGAGCTCAGGGCTGAGCACTTGGTATTGAATATCCAATGAGCAGGACCATCTCTGTGGAGGGCTATTGCTCTTAGTGCCGTGTTCCTCAGTTACCTACAGTCCTTTGTGGAAGAATTATTTTCCCCTTCTGTATTAGTATGCCTATTGGCATTTCACTTCTTCAGGTCTTCTTTAGGCAGAAATTGTTAGCATATATGCAGCCTGCTTCTGGGTTGCCTAGTAACCTATGATGTCATCACGTGTCATCCACCAGGTGTGTGGCATGCACAAGCTATACAAAGACCAACCTGCTACTTTGTCTCTCTCTTTCCTTTTCCTCTCTGTCTCTACTGCCATCCAATAAATCTCTTTCATATAATATCTGTTGAGGGTGTGACATCATTTTTAAATAAATACTAACAGACATAGCAGAAGCTTCCTTTTAATTTCTAGTAGACACAATCTCTTGTGGCTTTTACAATATATCTTGATTATATTCATTCTTCATTTATCCCTTCTAGTTCTTTAGCCCCCATAGACATACCTTCAAACATCTCATCTTCCTTTACTTTGTTGTTATTAACAGCTCCCTTAATTGAATTAGTGTTGCTCACTGAAGGAAAATGGGCACAGTAAAGAAACCAAAATAGCCTTTCCATGGGGAAAAAAAGGAATACTTTATTCCAAACTACCAAGGCTGTCTCCTGGAAAAGCAAGGAAGAGAGTCAGATGTGGAGGGGTTGCTGTTTCCAGGGTGGGAGAAAGGTTACTTGTGAGCTGGGGTGGGGTGGGGTGAAATGAGGGGGAGCATGAACAGGTACTAAGGAATATTAGAGTGTAGCATTGACCTTGAGGAGTTAATAAGCACCAAGGTAATGTGAATAGAAGAGCTAAAAGTTCCTTTAGACCGAGATAAAGAGAATGACTCTATTTTTAGCAAGCAGGAACTTTCTTCAAGTTCCTAAAGGAATGGGGACATTAGTTTAAATATCATGACTTTGGAAAAAGGACTTTCTTGGGGAACCAGACATCCACTGTTACACCTGAGATTCATGAGACAAAAACAAGTGCCACAATTTTGAGCCAGGTTTGAAGCAAGCATTAACTAAATAATAGGCAGGATTATGGACTCTGGCCAGGTCCATTCCCAGGTTCCCAGGAAATGTCCATGAGTCACATTTTACAGAGGCTTATTTATATAGACAAACCAAAAAGGACACTGTATTTTCCATCAGGTCCAATCAGAGGCAAACATATATCTTGAAGTACTTCCTGCCTGCTTACCTCTGGCCCATTGTATTCATGTACATCTAGTGCAAATGGGTCAAACAAACAGGACAAACAGGCACTTATTCTTAACTGTTTTAACAGCAAACAGAACTCTCAACCTACAAGGTTAATTTTTTCCTGTTTTGGCCTCCCATTAACTTGGAAGTTTTACTGTTCTTGTTTCTGTTTTGGTCTCATACCATAAGTCCATGGATATGATGTCATCATACTGGGCTATGGGTAATAAGTTCATGGCCACAACTGCAAAGAAAAGTGACTTTCCCCATCTGCTCTGGTTAAATATGAAAGATTTGCACAAAATCAAACCAATTAAAATTTCAATAGCTTATTTTTTCAAATAAAAACAATAATAATATTTTAGATTAATAACAAATCCACTGAGAATGATATTAGCAAAACAACTCCTTTCAGAATAACCTCAAGAAATAAAACCAAAGCTAAGAATAAAAGTAACCAAGGAGATTAAAAACTTCTCAAATAAAAGCATAAAGATTGGCCTCTTACCATCCAAGAAATCCAAGATATCATGAAAAAACAAAACCTAAGAACAAAAGGAACAGAAGAAAAGTAAGATTCCCTCCTCCAAGGCCTCGAAAATATTTTCAACAAAATGATAGAAGAAAATATCCCCAAATTAATGGAGAGATCTATAAGCATGCAAGAGGCATACAGAACACCTAATAAATTAGACCAGAAAAGCAAATTGTCCTGCCACATAATAATCAAAACAGTAAATACACAGAACAAAGAGAAAAAATACTAAAAGCTGCAAGGGAAAAAGTCAAGTAACATGTAATAGCAAACCCATCAGAATCACACCTGACTTCTCAATAGAGACTATGAAAGCCAGAAGGGCCTGGATGGATATCATGCAGACCCTAAGAGAACACAGATGTCAGCCCAGGCTACTATACCCAGCAAAACTCTCAGTACTCATAGAAGGAGAAAGCAAGATATTCAACGACAAAAACAAATTTCAACAATACCTACACAGAAATCCAGCAATACAGCAGCTACTAGAAGGAAAAATACAACCCAGGAAAGCTAACTACATTCAGGAAAACACAGGAAATAAATAACCTTAGTACAGCAAAACTAAAAGTAGTCAAGCACACAAATACACTACCATAGCCAACAGCAAAATCAAAGCATATAATAGCCACTGGTCATTAATCTCCCTCAACATCAGTGGACTGAACTCTCCAATAAAAAGACACAGACTAACAGAATGGATACGTAAACAAGATCCAAAAGTTTGTTGCATACGAGAAACACACGTAAATCATAAAGATAGACAATACTTGAGAATAAAGAGCTGGAAGATGGTTTTCCAAGTAAATGGACCCAAGAAGCAAGCAGGAGTAGCCACTCTAATATCTGAAAAAAAATAGATTTTCAACCAAAATTAAACAAAGGAGATGGGGAAGGTCATTTCATACTCATCAAAGGAAAATTCCACCAAGAAGACATCACAATTCTGAACACCCATTCCCCAAATACAAGAGCAAGCTCATTTGTAAAAGAAACATTAATAAAACTGAAACCACACATAAATCCCCACATTTTAATAGTGGAAGACTTCAACACACCACTCTCAACAAAGGACAGGTCAACAAAACAGAAATTAAACAAAGAAACAACAACTCTGACAGATGTCATGAATCAAATGGACCTAACAGACATCTACAGAAACTTTCACCAAAATACAAAAGAATTTACCTTCTTCTCAGCATGAAACCCTCTCTAAAACAGGCAATATAGTTGGTCACAAAGCAAGCCTCAACAGGTGCAAGAAGAATTAAATAATCCCTTGTAGCCTATCTGATCACCATGGACTAAAGTTGGACCTCAACGACAGAAATAGCAAAAGGCTTACACACACACATGGAAACTGAACAACTTGCCACTAAATGACAGCTGGGTCAGAGAAGAAATAAATAAAGAAATTAAAGTCGCCCTAGAATTCAATGAAAATGAAGGCACAATACACCCAAACTCATGGGACACAATAAAAGCAGTGCTAAGAGGAAAGTTCATAGTACTAAGTGTCTTCAAGAAATTCCAAACATCTCATTCAAGCAACTTAATGGCTCACCTGAAAGCCCTAGGAAAAAAAGAAGCAGACAAAACAAAGAGGAGTAGATGGTTGGAAATAATTAAACTCAGGAGGGCTGAAATCAATCAATTAGAAACAAATAAAACAATTCAAAGAATCAATGAAACCAAGAGCTGGTTTTTGGAAAAAAATCAACAAGATAGACAAACCCTTAGCCAAACTAACTAAAAGGCAGAGAGACACTATCCAAATCAACAAAATCAGAAACAAAAGGGACATAAACACAGACACTGAGGAAATCCAAACAATAATTAGGTCTTACTTTAAAAGCCTATATGTCACAAAATTTGAAAATCTAAATGAAATGGACAATTTTCTTTTTCAATTCCACTTGCCAAAACTGAATCAAGACCAGGTAAATAAATTAAATAGTTCTATATTCTCTAAGGAAATAGAAGCAGTCATCAAAAGTCTCCCATCCAAAGAAAGCCCAGGGCCAGATGGTTTCACCACAGAATTCTACCAGACTTTCAAAGAAGAGCTAAAGCGAATACTACTCAAACTCTTCTACAAAATAGAAACAGAAAGAACAATACCAAACTCATTCTATGAAGCCACAGTCACCTTGATATCTAAAACTCACAAAGATGCAAAAAAGAAAGAGAATTTCAGGCCAATCTCTCTTATGAACATTGATGCAAAAATGCTCAACAAA
The DNA here is from genome assembly GCF_907164565.1 of Psammomys obesus. Lineage (NCBI taxonomy): Eukaryota > Metazoa > Chordata > Mammalia > Rodentia > Muridae > Psammomys > Psammomys obesus. The sequence goes on along the minus strand of NW_026591643.1, from coordinate 9,011,796 downwards.
ATACTTGCAAACCGAATCCAAGAAAACATCAAAGATAACATACACTATGACCAAGTAGGCTTCATCCCAGGTATGCAGGGGTTATTCAATATACGGAAAGCCATTGATCTAATCCACTATATAGCCCAGGCTGGCCTCGAACTCGTGATCCTCCTGCCTCTGCTTCCTTCAACAAATCCTACTGGTGTGCACCACCTCATATAACCTAGAAGCTCTGCTGGGATGAAGCTCGTGGTAGCTCAGTAACCAATTGGTTTCCCACAGTAAGGGGAACAAGAACTAATTCTGACAGGAACTCAATGACAGGCTCTTTGACCTCCTCACCCCCTAAGGAAGAAGCAGTCCTGTTAGGCCACAGAGGAGGACTTTACAGCCAGTCCTGAAGATGCCTGATAAAACAGGGTCAGATGAAAGGGGAGGAGGTCCTCCCTAATCAGTGGACTTGGAAAGGGGCAGGGAGGAGATGAGGGAGGGAGGGTTTGGGAGAAAATGAGGGAACGGAATATAGCTGGGATACAGAGTTAATAAAATGTAACTAAAAAACAATTATAAAAAAAGAAAAATAAGAACAGAAAGAAAAATAATTCACCATGTAAACAAACTGAAAGAAAAAGACCACATGATAATCTCCTTTAATGCTGAAAAAGCATTTGATAAAATTCAACATTCATTTATATTTAAAGTCCTGGAAAGATCAGGGATATAAGGGATATAACCCAAGCATAGTTAAGGCAATATACACCAAGCCTATAGCCAATATCAAACTAAATTGAGAGAAACCTAAATCATTCCTAAACCTAAATCACTCAAATCAAGGACAAGGCAAAGCTCTCCACTCTCTCCATAACTCTTTAACATAGTACTTGAAGCCCTTGCTAGAGTAATAAGACAATTAAATGAGAAAACAGAGATTCAGTTCTGGAAGAAAGAAGTTAAAGTATCACTATTGCAGATGATATGATAGTATACTTTAGTGACTCCAAAAATTCTACCATGGATTTCCTTCAGCTGGTAAACATCTTCAGCCAAGAGGCAGGATACAAAATCAATTCAAAAACAATCAGTAGCCTTCCTGTATACAAAAGACAAAAGGGCTGAGAAAGAAATTAGGGAAAGAACGCCCTTCTCAATAGCCACAAAAGACATAAAGTACCCTGATGTAACTCTAACCCTTGTATGAAAAAAAACTTTCAGTCTCTGAAGAAATAAATAAAAGAAGATCTCAAAAGAGGGAAAGATCTCCCATGCTCATGGCTTGGTAAGATTAACATAGTAAAAATGGCCATCTTACCAAAAGCAATCTACAGATTCAATGCAAGTCCCATCAAATTACCAACATAATTCTTTACAGACCTTGAAAGCATAATTCTCAACTTCATATGGAATAACAAGATACCTAGACACTGTCTCTTACATAAACTCAGTGGCTAGCTCTTTGAACCCCTCCTCGCCAGGCCACAGAGAAGGACAATGCAGCCAGTTCTGATGAGACTGGATAAAGTAGGGACAGATGGAAAGGGAGGAGGACCTCCCCTATCTGTGGACTTGGAGAAGAGCATAGGAGGAGATGAAGGAGGGAGGGTGGGTTTGGGAGGAGAGAGGGAGGAGACTACTGCTGGGATACAAAGTGAAAAAACTGTAATTAATATAAAAAATAAAAATTTCATTAAAAAAAGAAACCCAGAATCGCTAAAACAATCATCTACAATAAAAGATCTTCTGGAGGTATCTCCATCCCTGATCTCAAGCTGTACTATAGAGCAACAGTAATAAAAACTGCCTGGTATTGGCATAGAGACTAGCTGGTGGATCAATGGAATTGAACAGAAGACCCAGAAATAAACCCACATACATATGGACACCTGATTTTTGACAAAGATGCCAAAATCATAAATGGAAAAAAGGATAGCATCTTCAACAAATGGTGCTGGTCTAACTGGATGTCTACATCTAGAAAAATGCAAATAGATCCATACTTATCACTCTGCATAAAATTAAAATCCAAGTGGATCAAAGACCTCAACACAAAAACAGACACACTAAAACTGTTAGGAGGAAAATTGGAGAATACCCTTGAACTCATTGGCACAGGAGACAACTTCCTGAACAGAACACCAACATCACAGGCTCTAAGATCAACAATTAATAAATGGGACATCATGAAACTGAAAAGCTTCTGTAAAGCAAAGGAGACTATTGTCAGAACAAAACGACAGCCTACAGATAGGGAAAGGATCTCCACCAACCCTATACCTAATATCCAAAATATATAAAGAGGGCTAATATCCAAAATATATAAAGAACTTAAGAAGTTAAACAGCAACAAATCAAGAAATCCAATAAAAAAATTCAGAAGGGGGGGTGGGACCGGGAGGAGAGGAGGGAGGGGCTTATGGGGGAATAAAAAATGAATAAAGTGTAATTAATAATAATAAAAAAATTCCAAAAAATACTAATAAAATGCCTAGATATCAAAAAAAAATGGGTACAGAGCTAAACAGACAATTCTCAATAGAAAAACATGAAATGAGAGCAAAACATTTAATCAAATCTCAACATTCTTATTCATCAGGGAAATGCAAATCAAAAAGACCCTGAGATTTCACCTTTCCCATCAGAATGGCTAAGATCAAAAACTCGAGTGAAAACACATGCTGGAGAGGATGTTGAGAAAGTGGAACCCTACTCCATTGCTGGTAGAAATGTAAACTTGTACAACCACTTTGGAAATCAGTCTGGTGCTTTCTCAGACAATAAGGAATAGAACTACCTCAAGATCCAGCCATACCACTCCTAGGCATATATCGGAAATATGCTCAAGTACACAGCAAAGACATTTGCTCAGTGATGTTCATAGCAGCTTTATATGTAATAAGCAGAATCAGGAAACAACCCAGATGTCCCTCAGCTGAGGAATGGATACAGAAATTGTGGTACATTTACACAATGGAATACTACTAAGCATTTAAAAACACGGAAACCATGGAATTTGCAGGCAAATGGTGGGATCTAGAAAAGATCATCCTGGATGAGGTATCCCAGAAGCAGAAAGATACACATGGTGTATATTCACTTATAAGTGGATTTTAGACCTATGATATAGGATAATCATACTAAAATGTGTACACATAAGGAAGCTATTCAAAAAGGAGGACCCTGGGTAAGATGCTCAGTCTTCATTCAGAAAGGCAAACGGGACAGACATTGAAAGAATGAAAAAAACAGGAGCCTACCACAGATGGCCTCTGAAAGACTGTCCAGCAGGGTATCAAAGCAGATACTGACACTCATAGCCAAACTTTGGGCAAAGTACAGGGAATCTTATGAAAGAAGGGGGAGATAGAAAGACCTAGAGGGAACAGGAGCTCCACAAGGAGAGCAACAGAGCCAAAATATGTGGACACACATGTCTTTTCTGAGACTGATACCCCAACCAAGGACCATGCATGGAGATAACCTAGAACCTCTACACAGATGTGGCCCAAGGCAGCTCAGTATCCAAGAGGCAGCTCAGTTCCCCAGTAATAGGAACAGGGACTGTCTTTGACATGAACTCATGGGCTAGCTCTTTGATCACCTCCCTCTGTGGGGAGAGCAGCCTTCCCAGTCCACAGAAGAAGACAGTGAAGCCAGTCCTGATGAAACTTGATAGGCTAGGGTCAGATGGAAGGGGAGGTGTATGTCCCCTTTCAGTGGACTTGGGTAGGGCATGGCAGAAGAAGAGGGAGGAAGGGTGGGATTGGGAGGGGATGGGTGAGGGGGCTAGAGCTGGAATACAAAATACATAAATTATAATTAATAAAAATAAAATAAATATTAAAAACAGATTGGTCTCTTAAAAGAGGCCAATCATATCCTTCATAAAATCAGAAAAATATTCTAAAATTGATAAGGACAGATAAGACAGATGTAAACATAAATAACACTGTAACTCCTGGCTTGTCTAATGTCACTTGACATAGAAGCTAAAGGTATCTGACAGGAGGGATCTTACCTGAGAAAATGCCTAAATAAGATCCAACTTATTTCCAGTTAGGACAATGTAAGGCATTTTCCTAATTGATTGTTGGGTGAGGACCCAGCCTATTAGAGCCATCCCTAAGCTGGTGGTCCTGGGTTCTATAAGGACCAAGACCAAGAAGCCAATGCAAGCAAGCCTAGGCAACATTCCTCTGTGGTCTCTGCATCAGCTCCTGTATCCAGGTTACTGTCCTGTTTGAGTTCCTGTCCTGACTTTCTTCAATGCTGAGCAGCAATATGGAAGTGCAAACCAAATAAAACTCCGCCGCAATTTGTTTTTTGGTCATGTTGCAGCCATAGTAACCCTAAATAAGACAACCTTATTTCAAATACTCTACAAAGCAGTGGGGGTAGGAGGACTAAAAGAAGGCCTTGTCATGAAGGCATGTGTAGATCAAGGTGATAGAGGATTCATGTCAGTACAGATAACTGAGTCTGGACAAAGGTGCAAACACATGTTGAAGTCAACACAGCCAATTTATCAAATGGTTCTGAAAAAACTGAGTATCCAAATATAAACTAGTGACACTAAAGTCTCTTGTTCTAATTTAAAAAATTAAAATGTATCAAAAGTCTTGGAGTAGGATGTAAAAATAGTTCAAAGCACAGGAAAGTATAAGAAATAGACTAAAATCCTCAATCCCCATCCTGAAAGGCAAAGAGGATGGACATCAGAAGAAGAAAACTGGAAACAACCTAGGAACCTGCCACAGAGGGCCTCTGAAAAGCTCTGCCCTGCAGACTATCAAAACAGATGCTGAGACTTATGGACAACTGTTGGGCAGAGTGTATGGAATCTTACTTAAGAAGTGGGAAATAGTAAGACCTGGAGAGGACAGGAACCCCACAAGGAGAGCAACAGAACCAGAAAATTTGAACACAGGGGTCTTCCCAGAGACTCATACTCCAACCAAAGACTATTCATGGAGATAACCTAGAACCCCTGCACAGATGTAGCCCATGGCAGTTCATTGTCCAAGTGGGTTCCATAGTAATGAGAAGAGGGACTGCCTCTGACATAATCTGATTGGCCTGCTCTTTGATGACCTCCCCCTAAGGGGGGAGCAGCCTTACCAGGCCACAGTAGAGGACAATGCAGCCACTTTTGATGAGAACTGATAGACTAAGATCAGAAAGGAGAAGAGGACCTCCCTTATCAGTAGACTTGGGGAGGGGCATGCTTGAAGAAGGGAGAGGGAGGGTGGGATTGGGAGAGGAGGAGGGAGGGCCTTATGGGGGGATACAAAGTGAATAAAGTGTAATTAATAAAAAATTAAAAAAACAGAAAAAAAAAAGAAATAGAAATAGGAACCATATAATATCTGGGCACAGGTTTTTTTTTTTTTTTTTTTTTCTGAAACTGTTTCTCCAACCAAGGATCATGTATGGATATAACCTAGAACCTTTACTCAGACGAAGCTCATGGTAGCTCAATAACCAATTGGTTTCCCATATTTAGGGGGGGAAGAGGGCCTGTCTCTGACAGTCCCTCTTAATGGCAGGCTCTTTGGCCTCCCCACCCCCCAAGGGAGGAGCAGTCCTTCTAGGCCACAGAGGAGGACTTTGCAGCCAGCCCTGAAGATACTTGATAAAACAGGGTCAGACAAAAGGGGAGAGGTCCTCCCCAATCCGTGGACTTGGAAAGGGGCAGGGAGAAGCTGAGGGAGGGAGGGTGGGATTGAGAAGGAATAAGGGAGTGGGATACAGAGTTAATAAAATGTAACTAATAATAATAAACAGAAAAAAAAATCAAAAAAAAGAAAAGAAAGAAATAGGTTATGCCTTCTAGGCTAGGAAGACTACTTAGTGGCTCCAGTAATAACAGTAGAAATTGAGAAATGAGGCCTCAATATACTGAAGAACATCTGCACAGCAAAAGAAATCATCCACCATTTGAAGAGAGCCTGCAGAGTAGAGTGGGAGAAAATATTTGACAGCTATTCATCTGATAGAAAATTAATATCCCGAATATATAAACACTAGGGAATTTGAGCACTAAATGAACAAGTAGGCTAGTCAATGTGTAAATAAATGGACTGACTGAATGAACAATTTTTAAAAAGAACTACAATGTTCAATAACACAAAAATGTTCAAAGGAATGCAAATCAATAATATATTGAGATTTCATCTCCCTTAAGTCATAATGGCTGTCATCAAGAAAAAAAATAACAAAAAAGATGTAGGATGTAGATGAATATGAATCTCTATATATGTACCAGTCATTGAAGCACACACTTCTGCAGCCTCCACAGACATCAGCACAGCAGTTTCTCAATACAATGAACATGGAGCTATCATATGATCCAGGTGTACCACTCACAGGGAAATACTGAAGGGACTCTTTGCCAACATAACACGAAGATATTTTCACATCACTGTGTGTTGTGGCACACTTCATAATAGCCAAGATATGGAATCTTCCTAGATGCTCATCAAAAAACAACAACAAAAAACTGAATGGATAAAGAGCACACTGAGACAATGGATTGTCTATTATTCAGCACTAAAGAATAAAGCAGTTGATACATTGAAAGTAAATAGATACAAGCTGAATAATACTTTAATTTGTGTGCTAAGTAAAATAATTAAGCAAATAAAATGATGCCTAGGAGTGGTGGTACACACCTTTAATCTGAGTACTTGGAAGGCAGAGGCAAGTGCATTTCTGAGTTCCAGGATAGCCAAGGCTACACAGAGAAACCATGTCTTGCAAAACCAAAATAAATAAATAAAGAATAAATGAAAGAAAGAGAAATGTTTTGAAAGCTACTATTATGTAATTTTAGCGACTAGGACACAAAGTCAAGATGAAAACCCATACTGCTTATTAGTTAAAAAATAATAATAAAAACAAAAAACTGGAATTCAAAATGATACCTGCGAGTAATGCTATATAAAAGACAAAATTGGAGGTGAGAAAAAAGAAAAGAAAAGAAAAAAAAAAACCAACAAGAGACAGAAAGGAATAACCATGTTTTTCTTTCATGTGAAATCTATTAAATAGCAGATTACTAAGAAAGATGAAAAGACTAAGACTATAAGAGAGAGATTGATAAGTGGACATATTGATACGAAGTGAGTATAATCAAGGTATATCATATTCATGTATGGAAATGTCACGACAAAGCTCATTATTTATTCAATTCACATATCTTAAGAAAACAAAATGAAAACTTTCTTTTTTATTTATTATTTTTTAATATTAGTTAGTTTACTTTGTATCTCAGCTGTAGCTCCCTCGCTCATTCCCTCCCAATCCCACCCTTCCTCATCTCTTTTCTGCCCCTCTCTAAGTCCACTGCCTCCCCTTCCATCTGATCCTAGCTTATCAGGTCTCTTCAGGGCTGGCTACAATGTCCTCTTCTGTGGCCTACAAATTTAATACTTAAAAATTTAAATATCAAACTATAAATATTAAGACTAAAGTTCTAGTGTTGGAGAACATTAAAATGTACTCATTAGTTGTTGTTGTTGTTGTTTTTTAAATTGGAAATCAGGCCCATTTACTTCTCAGAGCATGCAAAGAAGTATTGGTATTTCAGTGATCAGTTAATATTTAAGAAATGAATTTTTTATTTGTGATTTTGTTTTATTTTATTTTAGATAGTTATTTGTGCTTGTGGTGGTTTGAATAAGAATGACCACCATAGACTCATGTATTTGGAGCTTGGCCATAGGGAATGGCATGATTAGGAGGAGTAGCCTTAATGGAGCAGGTGCAGTCTTGTTGGGAGAAGTATGTCACTGTGAAGGTGGGCTTTCAGGAGTCCTAAATTCAAGCTAGGAAACTGCTGCATGCTGACAGAGATGTAGAACTCTCGGTAGTATTCCATTATGTAGATGTACCACATTTTCAGTACCCATTCCTTCACTGAGGAATAGCTAGGTTGTTTCCAGATTCTGGCTATTACAAATAGAGGTGCTAGGAACATGGTCAAGTAAATGTCCTTGTTGTGTACTTGAGCATATTTCGGATATATGCCTAGGAGTGGTATGGCTGGATCTTGAGGTAGTACTATTCCTTATTGTCTGAGAAAGCACCAGACTGATTTCCAAAGTGGTGTAAAAGTTTACATTCCCACCAGCAATGGAGGAGGGTTCCCCTTTCTCCACATCTTCTCCACCTGTATTGTCACTTGAGTTTTTGGTCTTAGTCATTCTGATGTGTGTATGGTGAAATCTCAGGGTTATTTTGAATTTACATCTTCCTGATGACTAAGGATGTTGTGCATTTCTTTAAGTGTTTCTCTGACATTGATATTCCTCTATTGAGATTTCTGTTTAGCTCTGTACCACATTAGTTGGTTTGTTGGTGTTTAACTTCTTCAGTTCTTTATATATTCTGGATATTAGCCCTCTGTCAGACATACCGTTGGTGAAGATCCTTTCCCAGTCTGTAGGTTATCGTTTTGTCCTGATGACATTGTCTTTTACTTTACAGAAGCTTTTCAGTTTCAGTTTCACGAGGTCCCATTTATTGATTGTTGATCTTAGAGCCTGTGCTATTGGTGTTCCTTTCAGGAAGTTGTCTCCTGTGCCAATGAGGCTCTTCCCCCACTTTTTCTTTCTAACAAATTTAGTGTGTCTGCCTGAGGTCTTTGATCTATTTGAAGTTTAGTTTTGTGCAGGGTGATAAATATGGATCTGTTTGCATTTTTCTACATCCAGTTAGACCAGCACCATTTGTTGAAGATGCTGTCTTTTTTCCATTGCATTGTTTTGGCTTCTTTGTCAAAAGCAGGTGTCCATAGGTGTGTGGGTTTATTTCTGGGTCTTCTATTTGATTCCATTGATCATCTAAACTGTTTCTCTGCTAGTACCATGCAGTTTTTATTACTGTTGCTCTATAGTACAGCCATAGTATCAGGGACGGAGACTACTTCTTGAGTTATTACAAATTCCGTATGCCACTGAGCAGTTTTTGAGTTATTATGACTTCCCTCATGTTGTTTAACAAAGTATTTCCTGGGGAGAGTTTACACATGTCTACTGAGAACATGTAGGGAACCCACAACAAAGCAAAGTACAGATATTACCAATATCCAACTTGGTGAACCAATGAGTCATTGCGGTTACTTACGGGAATATAAGTAAAGGGTTACTTACAGGAACAGAAATGGCTCAAATATAGCAGTATCACGAAATCTCACTTCAGCGAGGGTGACACTGTACAAAGCCTGGTAACCTGGAGCTCACTGCAAAGCCTCCAGTTAGCTCAGATGCCTGTGAGTGTCCTGTCCAGGTGATCCAGCTGATCCAAAGCTCCCCCAGGAAGCTCTGCCAATTCGTTTCTTCTAAGCAGCTGCTCTTCTGAGTCTTCTTTGCAACTTGGCTTGTCTGAGATTCTCTTTGCAAATTTGTTTACTCTGGTAGAAAAGGTCCAGTGAATCCAGTAAGTTTCACAGACTTCCTGAAACTGTTTTGAGTTGTTTACCTTTCTGCTTAAAAAGTGTCCTGTCCTTGCAAGATGGAAAGTTTAAATACTGGAAGGGAGTGCTACAAAATAACTTCTAGAGTTATTTTCTAAAACTTATTTCTAAAGAGCTAAACTAATTAAAGATAGAGCTGCTTTCTTCTTCAGTCTTTCACACACACACACTGCCTATGCTCCTCAAAGCAGGTGAGTTCATTTTAGGAACTCAAGTAATCAAAATTGCAAACATGTTTACTTGAGTGTCAAAAACAGGACAATCTCAGGTGCTATAAAGAGAAACAACTAAAGATATAGATATGAGATATATTTGAAGACTATTATCCTTGTATAATAATAATCTACAGATAATAATCCTTTAGAAGTTTATACATATATATGCATGTATATATATACATATATATACACATATATATGCATATGTATGTATATGCATATAAGCATGCATATACATCATGTTTATGGGGTACAATGAACAGTTTTGGGTATGTTTATACTGTGGAATGATTAAAATATGTTAGCACACAAAAAGAACAAATGGATAGAATTTTTGTCACTGTTGAGCATCTTCAAAAATTTAACCAAATTCATTTATTTTTCTTATGAAAATATGCCCATATTTTAAACTATAAATGAGTTTTTATAGAAGTATTGCTGGTAAAAAAAAAAGTAGAAAAGGTTCAAATGTAATTTTTTAAATCAATATATTTTTATTAATTACAATTTATTCACCTTGTATCCCAGCTCAAATGTAATTCTTTTTAATGAGTTTATTGATGGTTATTCAGGCTTCAATCCACTGAAATACATACTCAGTATGTATGTATTTTAGGACTTCATACTAAGTAAAAAGAAACGAAATTCTAGCTCAAATGTCAAATATTATACTGTTTTATTGATAAATCCTCTTAACCTAAGAATATCATAATAATGGATTAGAATCAAATGGCTGTCAGGACTTGTTGGAAATGATGACTAAAGAAGTCATACTGGGTATTATCTTTCCAGTGACGAGAAAGCTCTGCATCGTCAGTATATTGAGAATTTTCATGCAGGTGCTAAAATCATATGACAATGAGAGGGAGATCGATAGACAATGAGAGGGAGATAGCTATATAGTAGATAGATGGATGATAGACAGACAGATAGACGACTACAGACTGACACAGGCAGAGACAGACAGACAGACAGACAGACAAAGGTAGTGACCTCACAACGGTCTGGTACTATTTCAATAACACCACACCATCATTATTAATTCCCTAATTTTTATGCTATACCAGGGCCCTATAAGATATAACTATTGGGGAAGTTGGATGAAGGACATTGGAGTTCTTTTGAAGTTCTACGTTAAGTCCTAAATTACTTCAGCATAGAAGTTTAAGAACAGTTTTGCCCTTTTAATTTTTCTCCATTGTTCATTGGTTTTCCTTTGAGCTCAGCATAAACTGCAACTTCTAAGACACTAAGGTCACAGTTTCTCACTCTACCTCTGCTTTCCTTACATCTGTAGATCGAAATCCATCTCCTGAATAACCCATTATATTCTCTTCACAAAACCTTTAACTAACTTAAAATTAACTTAAAACTCAAGAATAGGCCCCAGAGCAAGTAGTGACAAAAGGGTTTAGACTAGGGCAGCTTGACTTTTCTCTTTCGTATTTGTTTATATATGGTGAGTTTCTCTCACTCTCTCTGTTAACCTTCTATTGAATATTCCCACAGCCCACATCTTGTGCTTTTAATTTCTTTTATTGATATGCTGCAAAAGCAGGTATTGGGAATATCTGGGAATAAAAATGATTTGAGTCCAAGGTAGTACTACTTTAAATATGTATAGATAACCACTTTACAAACTGAGTTGAATGCATGCTGTAAATTATAAATGAAGATGTAAAATTTTAAGTGGTTATTTATTGGAAATAAAGTTGTGGTCTGATACCAGGGTATGAGTGCTTTATACAGGTAGGGACTTCTCTAGGCCACTGAGATGTTTTGTTATCCACTGAGATGTGAGTCACACTGGAAATGATGGATTTGGCACTAAAAACATGACATTTCTTGTTTATTGCTTCTGATGAAGAGAGTTTCAATTTTAGGAATCCACAGCAAAAGAGACATGAGCATGAGTCAGCAAGCAGACTCAGCATCCAACCTGTAAGTGAAGAGTTGAAAAAAATCTTATAGTGTTTTGTGTTGAACCTCTCTTCCACCTTAATGAAACAGATCCAGACTCTCTCTATAGAATCCAGAAAAATCAATCTCATCCTGATGTTAGATTCCCATATACCTGTTAACTATTAACCCCATGTTGAAAATCAGTGAATATAAATAAGCAAAGAAAACAAGGACAGCACACACACATACACAAACACAAACGCACACACACAGCTTCATAGGTTTCATGGGATACCTTGAACTTCTAGTGGAAACCCAATTTTGGAATTTCTTTTATTTAGAGAAATGCTGGTTGGGAAATCAAATATTCGGAGAAAGATAAAATTCCACCAAGTATATTATTTTCTTTCATTAGACTATTTGATTAAACCTCCAGAATATATGGAACTTTTTGGCTTACTTTGATATTTAAAAAAATTCATTGAGTATAGGTATGATATGTACTTATAAAATTATAATACCTTACACATGCTCAAAGCATTGTAATATTCAATAATATATAATTACCATGCTAATTATGCTCATCAAAAATTACAGCCTTTGGAAAAAATGAACTTTGAAAGAAATGTGAAACCTTAAAGTTAAAAGATGGTTTCCTTCATCTTTCTTCTAAACTTTGCCTACTATCAATGTGTAAGAATTCAGATGACATAGTGTGACAATATTAGAGTTACTTAAAGTATTTAGCTGCTATACAGCTGTGTGTATGAAAGCCATTCAAATGGGATCATATGATTTGCACTGGTAGACAGCAAAATGATACTTATCATTCCCAGACAGAAGCTGGGCCACAGATTTTGTTTCTTTGCAATACTGATATTTTCCTGAAATCATTTCAGATGAAATTTCTTTGGTCTTAATCACTAAGTATAATAAATTCCCCTATGACAAATTTTGCACATGCAGTGTAAACCATGGGTAAGTTTACTATATTAAGAAGTTTTGGTTTGAGAATTATTATCTAGCCTATTTTAACCTAATCACAACACATCAAACACCATTTCTTTGGCGTTCATCTTTGATGCTATACTGCTAAAATTTTATGAGGTAAATGAAGTGATATAATTTTTATCTATTTAAATTTAATCCTCCAAAGGATTGCTGGTCATGAATCGCATATACTATGAGATTCCAAAGATGGGAGCCACTTATTACTTCCCTTCTGATGTAAGTATGCTGTGCATTATAGTAAACTTCCATCTAATTGTCCTCTTCTTGAACAAAAGATAATGTTGTAACTCTCTTAACTGATAGACCTTGTTAGAAGGAGGATTCTAGAGTTTCTAAAACTAAGTTCCAATGAAATCTGCAATTCTCCCCTTGTTCTCTGAAATCTTCCTTCAAGCAACCCAGCACCCATGCTTATAAAGCCTTCCTCATAAGATTGAGTCATGCTTGGGTTTCAGATGACAACATGAGGATCACTCTAACCAGATCAGCAACAGTTTCCAACACTGTACACCAGCCATATTGCATATACGACTACATCAAAGCTAAGTACCTGTAGTCAAAGTCTACGGATACATAGAACATTCCAGTTGAGACCTACCCAGATCATTCCAAGATAACTACAGAATCGTCGGTGATGATAATGAACTTTAAAAGGTTCTTTGACTGCCTCCCCTGGATGGGGGAGCAGCCTTGCCAGGCCACAGAGGAAGATGATGCTGCTAGTTCACATGAGATGAGATAAGCTAGGGTCAGATGGAAGGGGTGGAGATCTCCCCTATCCATGGACTTGGAGAAGGGCATAAGAGGAGAAAAGGGAGGGAGATAAGGGTTGGGAGGGGAGGAGGGGGCTAGAGCTGGAATACAAAATTAATAACCTGTAATTAATATAAAAATAAAATTTTAATTTAAAAAAACAAAAAAAGTGACATGTCTTCTTAACTACTGATCCACCTCTCCAGTCTCAATAATAAACTTTTAATTCACTAGGCATCAGATTGCCTGTTATACAGTAAAAACATTGAATACTATATAAGTTTAGGTTGACATAAATGGGAAAATGTACTCTTGTATCATTACATTAGATTGTACATCATACATAATATGCTTTATGTAAAGTATTACACAGAACAAGTGATATTAAAATATTTTTATTCTACAGAAAGAAATTTTTATTAGTTTTTAAGCTAGAATACCAAGTAAAGTATTTAATTATGGCATATTTGTATATCCTTGTTCATTCATTTTTCCACAACTTCCGTATACTCTCTCCCTGTGACATTAATTTGAAAAATAACAAAGTTTTCAATAATTAATAGGTTAAATGAATAAATTTTATTTTGAAGCTATTTAACCAGTCCATTTGGATTGCTTCTAGTTATTCAATATACAGGATATCCAGGTACTGATCAGACCTATACCTTTGCTCATTTCTGTGCAAGGTGCAGACATGAGCTCTAAGTAATCAAACTCTGGAATTTGGATATGATATCCTGGAATCACTGCATATTACAGTAATGAGCTACCTATTATTCAGAAACACAGGAGCAGTAAACAAAATATTGCCATTTGTTCTCTTCCTGTTAGTTAATAGAGAAAGGTTTAGCTAACATCATAAGAGCATTTTTCCTATTTAACCCTGTTATAATTTACCTGCTTGCTTCCTTTTTAATCTCTCTATAGCATGTAAGCTTCATAGCTTCATGTAAGAAGGAATTTTTTTTTCTTCTGTGTCCTCCTTCCTATTCTAAGTAGCAGGGTATAATAGAACTTGTATGTAGCAGCTACCTATTAAATATATGCTTGGAATGTGTTCAATGACTGTGATGGTTTAATTGTCAACTAGACAGAATAAAATCACTTGAGAAAGAGAACTGTGGGCATATTGGTTATCTTGACTATATTGATTGAATGAAGAAGGCCTTCTCATTTTGGTGGCATCATTTTTGGATGGAATTGTGAACTGTAAAAGGAGGGAAAGCTAAACAGCAGCAAATGGTTACCACACTCTACTTTCCAAATCGAATGACGTGACCAATCCCTTCAAGGCCTGCCATTTGACTTCTCTGGCATTAAACACACGAAGACGCTTTTGTTAGAGTAAAACCTAACAATAGGAAAAATAGCTAAGGCAGTGACCATATAAATAGCATTTTCAAGGACACCTAGAAAATCAAACCATAACATAGCCCAGAGAGTATTACAAGGCACACGAAAACTAATTATAAGTATATAAAAGGCTTTCACTAGGATAAAACAGAAGATTTCAAATAATTAGTTTGAACTGCAAAGCACAAGTAGCGTGAACTGATAGATGTATTTCTGGTAGTTACCAAGAAAACATCTTGTAGTGTCAAACAAATCTAATTTGAATCTTTGTTGCTGCCCAATTTTTTAGTTTTGAGTTTTACTTATTAAGGCAAATTTAAGACACAGCACACTTGTTTCATATCTGGTGGTCTTGATGAGACGTACCGTCTTGAATGTGTAATTGTGTAGTATCTGCAATGATCATGCTCCTCCCACCACTCAGGTTCTATGCTGTCTCTCCCTTGTTCTTTCCTGTTAGAAAGAAATAATCCTGAGCCTGACTCCAATGCTTCACAGAAACTCCAGAAAATAATGTGAGCTAGTCCTTGATCTCTGCTCCTTTTAATTAATAAACCCTGCCTTCTCCGCCACATTCCTCACTTTTCAACAACACTTCACTGAAAGTGTTGTTTTATGTAAGACCACAGGCTTGGAGAGGCAGGAGCTGAGTAATAATAGGTTGTTGCATAACAAAAACGAAAGGGATTATGGTCTGAATGTAAATGATTCACACAGGCTCCATGTTCAAATACTTAGTGCAGCCTTCGTAGAACTCTTTCAAAAATGTTAGGTGTGGAGGAGCTCTATCACTAGGGATAGACTTTGAGGTTTCTTTTCTTTTTCTTTTCAAAAACTGTTTATTTATTGAGAACACAAAGATGTGGCAGGTGCCTGCTCGCATTCACTGCAGAGCTCTAGAGCTCCAAGGAGTGTGAGAGACACGTAGAGGCTCTGAAGGATGGCTCACTGGTGGAAAAGGAGTCTGCAGTGTATGCACTATCTCTGGAAGAAATAGGAAACGGACAAGTCTTATGGAAAGATGCTTTTTTTTTTTAAGCTGTAGCAAGGGCTGTCTCTGACTCTATTCTCTGCCTTTGGATCCCTTTCTGCTAGCTCAGCTGCCTTGTCATGTCCCAACAGGAGAGGAGCTTAGTCCTGTTGTGACTTGAGGTGTCAGGGAGGGATGGTACCCCTTGGAGACATCCACTTCTCTGAGAAGAAGGAGGGAAGTTGGGGAAAGGAGCGGCTTGAGGGTGGGACTGGGAAGAGAGGAGGGAGGGTCCTGGAATCAGGCTCTATAGAGATTTCACACACACACACACACACACACACACACACACACACACACACGGGAAAAAGTGGACTCATGAAATTGAAAAGATGGCAAAAGAGAGCAGTGCAGTGTTGGCACTCTGTCTGTCTGTCTCCATCTGTGTCTCTGTCTCTGCCTCTGCCTCTGTTTCTGTGTCTCTGTGTCTCTCTGTCTCTGTTCTCTCTCTCTCCTTCTGTATGTGTAATATAAACCCTTGCCTCTCTTCTCAACCAGTAGACTGCAAACACAAAGGTCATGCTTGAAGAGCCATGGGGTTGGATCAAAAGGAAATGTGTGGCTGTCAGGAAAGTCTGCAGACACAGGTCAATACGGAATTGGAGGAGAGGTGGTGGCTAGGACTTCTAGCAAGCTTCCAGCATGGAACCGCTGTGGCTGCACAAGGCAGCAGAGCACAACATCCATGCCCTGTGGCCAGCACAGAGAACAAGGACTGCAGCCCATGCTGTTTCCCCGGATGGGGTCCTCTCCCTCTATAATCACAAAAATCCAGTATAGGCAGCCTCTGGGCAGCAGCCAGGGGCTCGCACAGAATCCATGCCTGGGACATCCTGCCAAGCCTCAGCCTCACCCTGTCTCTGGGCAACAGCAGGATACCCTAGAGGGTTTCAGTTTCAGTCAAGTAGTTAAGGTGCTTCAGAAACCAGAAGCCTTGAACCAGACCAAGGATTGCAACTGATTCATTGAATATTTGCATGTAAAGATGTTTGGAGAAAAAAAAAATATTTCATTTCCAATGTTACTATTACATACAAATATAGTATGTAAAAGGGAGGTGGGGAAGATGGAGGAACAGAGCAGTGAGTGCAGGTTGGGGAGAGTTGGAACAGAGATGTGCTGACAACCCAGGGTTCATTTTCTGGACTGGACCTCCTCAAAAGACCTTTATGGTCCATGCTCCTTTGGAGGACAAGTTGGGAATTAAGGTCTATTGCCCCAGGCTATGTTGACATCTGAGGCTCAGGTGGATGTCTGTGGTCCTACAGCAGCAGGGGACTGTGTTGATGTCTGTGGACCAGGTTACCACTGAAGGCCTTTCAATATCCATGGTCTATGTTGCCCTGTTGATGTCCTTTACCCTTGTTGCCTTTGAGGGTCATGTTTGGGTCTAAGCCTGTTGATATGCATGGTCATACTGCCACCAGAAACCATGCTGATGTCAGAGACCATGTGGGTGTCCATAAACCCTATGGCCCCTTGCTGTAAATGGCAAGGAAGGTACTTTTGAAGTGGTATGACTGCAGACTCACAGTTGAGAAAGGAAACAGGTTTCTGCAGCAACCCCTACACCCCCCAGCTCCTCCCCCAAACGAAGCAGTCTAAACAGAAAGCCATTGAAGAGAACTCTTAAAATTGTGATAAGATAAAGTTGCTGAAGTATAGCTCACCACAACTGATGACTTCTTTCCGGGGTGCTAGTGGAGAAGGATTCAGTTTGCTTTAAGGTGCTGGCCACTGGGAGTTTGACCATGCTGCAGTGAGTATAGGTGTTGCAGGATATTTGATCCCATTGTAAACCCCCAGATTGTGAACTGGAAAAACCTGTTTTTTGTTTGGTGTGGTTCAGCCCTAACACATACCTTTAATCCAAGAACTTTTTGCTTACTGTAAACAGACGATTAAGGTGTGGCTCAGCCCTAGCACACAATTTTAGACAAAGAGCTTTCTGAACACAGGATTTAGTAATATTAGCACTAGGTCAAGAGGTGGAATAAGTAACCAGAGGGTAGGGATTAACAAAAAATAGGGACTTTGGGTGGAAGGGTATTTAAAATAGCATGGAGAAGAAGAAGGAACTTTTTAGCTTTTGGGTTTTTTTTTCTCCAGGGCTGTCAGGTGATCTAGGCCTTTTCCTTCTGGGCAATTGACTGAAGTGGGAGATGAGCTGGGTGCTTTCTCTGTCTCTCTGAATTAGCAGGTTTTCACCCCAGCTTCTGTTCCTGAGTCTTTTTGGTAAAATTGAATGAATGGGATTTGGATATATGTGTTTTAGTTTGTTTGTTTTTTCAGTTATCTCTTTGACATACTATTTCCTTATTTGTTTATTTGTTTGTTTATTCAATTTACATTTCAATCATAGCCACCTTCCTCCTCTCCTCCCAGTTCCACCTATTTCCCTTCTTTCCTATTACATCCCTCTCCTCCCCCGTCAGAAAAGGGGAGGAGAGGTTGCAAGTTGCAACCTGCACCTTCTAGTAAAGGAAGTGGTAGCTGTCTCTTACAAGGACTCTCTTGCATGCTTTTAAATCACTTTTCCTAGTGGGGCTGCCTGGCCAGACCACCGTGGTAGAGGATGCATACAGTCCTGATACAGTTGATGTGCTGGAGTGGGTAGGTGGGGGAGGGAGGATTTTGTTTTCTCAATAGCAAAATGTAAGCAATAAAGCCTGAGGGACTAGGAAGGGAGTGTGATCAGGGTTCATGATGTAAAATTCCCAAATAACCAATTAAAATATGGTGTAAATGTATTTAGTTATCTACTTATTTATTTTTGCTTGGAATTTTGATTTTATCTTTTCTTTACTGAAAAATATACACATCAACCAAGTTTCCCCTTCTCTCCACTCTTTCTAGCCTCCTCCACCTCCTCATTCCTCCAGATTCACTCTAACTCTAGTTTCCTTTAAAAAGAAAGGGCCTCCAATAAACAATAACCAAACATTGCAAAATAAGATTTGGTAAGACAAGGCAAAAAGCCCTCACTCACATCAAGGCTGGACAAGGCAAAACAATAGGAGAAAAACATCCTAAGAACAGGCAAAAGAGTCAAAGACACAACAAATTTCAGTTATAAGGGGTGCCACAAACCTACCAAGCTAACAGTTGGTACGCCAAGGACCTGGTGCAGACCGCTGCAGACCCTGTATGAACCTGCTCAGCTGGTTCAGTGGAACATGTTCTCCTCATCTCCTCATCTCCTCCGTCATCTCTCACTCCTACAGACCTCTTGCTTTTGGTGAGGTTTTCCAATCTCTGAGAGTAAAGACCTGGTGGAGACTTCTTTTAGACTCTCTGTCCACAACATGTCTAGCTGTGGATCTCTGCACCTACTTCTATCTGCTGATATGGGAAGCTTCTCTGATGACAACTGGACAAGGCACCAATCTATGAATATAGAAGTATATCATTAGGAATAAATTTGTTGATTATTTTCTTGCCAATCTTGTTTGTTTCTACCCTCATCTCTAGGCTGTCTTATCCAGTCTCTGGTTCCCTGACATCTACGAAGTGTAGGACCTGCACTCCCTCTTGTGGCATGGACCTCAATCAGACACTGATTGGCCGTTCTCACATGTTCTGGCCACTACTATCTCAGCACGTCTTGCAGGCAGGACAGAGTGCAGGTTGAGAGTTTTGTGGTTGGATTGTTGCCAAGCATTCTTTTTCTTCTTTTTTTTCTGTAGCCTGCCGACTGCCTTCCTACTCCAACTAGTCTAGAATGTAAAGGTAAAGGCAGGCACCAGTTCAACCTCTTTATGTTTAATGAGTTGTGTGGACATCTTCACCTATGGGGCCCTGCTCTAAGTTTTCAGACAGCGACCTTCTGTCCTACCATCAGACTGGTTTGTTTAATGATCTCCAAGGTACCTCCTTGGACAACAGCTTTAACAAATGCAACCCAGTCCCACCACTGAAAGCCTTTCCTGGCTAGAAAAGATGGACAATTTAGATTCCATATCCTCTTTTATTAGGAGTCCTCACTAAGGTCAAAGACTAGTTTCCACTGTGATACATTTTCAAACAGACTCCTCCCAAATACCCTAACTCCAGATGTCTCACCTCACACTTTCATCCTCCATGATCTCCATCGTAGCCTGATCCCTTTTGCTTCTGTTCCCAACTGTCCCCAGGCCACCGCCTCAGAAAATCTATTCTATTTTCTTTTCCCAGGAAGATCCATGCATCTTCCCTAGAATTCGCTGCTTTACCAAATCTCTGATTCTGTGGATTGTAGCTTGATTATCATTTATTTAACAGCTAATATTCAATTATAAGCGAATACATGCCATATTTGTCTTTCAGGTCTGGGTTACCTCACTCAGGATGAATTTTTTTCTAGTTTCATCCATTTGCCTGCAAAGTTTGTGATATCTTTAAAAAAAACAAAAAACAAAACAGGAGAATAATTGTGTAAATGTATGACATTTTCGTTGTTTCCCATTTCTGGCTATTAAGAATAAAGCTGCAATAAACATAGTTGACCAATTGTGATTGTGGTAGGATGGAATATCCTTGGGGTATATGTCCAAGGATGCATAGCTGAGTCTTGAGACAAATTTATTTTCAATTTCCTGGGGAACCATCATATTGATTTCCATAGTGGAGGCACAAGACGGCGCTCCAATCAACAAATAGAGGATTGCTCCTCTTGCTCCACATCCTTGCCACTATGAACTGTTGTGTTATTGATCTTAGCCTTTCTGACAGGGATAATTTGGATTCTCAAAGTAGTTTTATTTGCATATTTCTATTGGTTAAGGATGTTGAACATTTCTCAGCTATTTAAGACTCCTCTATTGAAAATTCTGTTTAGATTTGTATCCCATTTTAAAAATTGGGTTACTTGGTTTTTGGTGTCTAGTTTCTTGAGTTCTTTATATATTTTGGATATTAGCCATCTATCAGATCTGGAGTTGGTAAAAATTTTTCCTCAGCTGTAGGCTACCACTTTGTTTGATGGAGAGTGTCCTTTGCTTTACAGAAGCTTAGCAACTTTCATGAGGTCTCAAATATTAATTGTTGATCTTAGTGCCTGCGCTATTGGTGTTCTGCTCAGGAAGTGGTCTCCTGTGTGAATGCATTTAAGGCTCTTCTGCACCTTCTCTCCTATCAGGTTTAGTCTGTCTGTTTTTATGTTGATATCTTTGATCCACTTGGACTTGAGATTTGTTCAGGGTGATAAATATGTATCTATTTGCATATTTGCATTCTTCCACATACAGATATCCAGTTTGACCAGGACCATTTGTTAAGATGCTCCCTCCCCCATCTGTTTTTCTGGAATCTTTATCAAAAACCACATGCTCATAAGTATCTGGATTTATATCTATGTTTTAATACAATTACACTGATCAATCTCTCTGTTTTATTTCCAATACATATTTCTGTGCCTTCTCTGGATTTTCAGAGAGTGTGATGCCTGTGTTGCCTGTTTGCTCGGGCTATTTAGCTTGTGCTGGGGTTGAAAGATGGAGGAAGGGAAGGTCAGAGGAAGACTGTGTTATGCATCACCAAGGGGTACTGTGAGGGTTGTGTCTGGGGAAACATAGAAGATGGAGAAAGTTTCCATGAACAGTCTACCTGATCATCTGGTAAGGGTGGCATATGTTGAGCAAAGAGTGTCAGACACCTGAGTTGGGAGATGCTACATAGTGTAAGGGGGCAGGGCAGGAAGGCAGGAATGGGATGGGTGGTGATGGGAGCCACAAGAGGAATGGGCAGGGGCAAGGAGAGGGTACAGCTGTCATTCTGTTGCAATGTTAGGGGCATCCCTGATGATTGGGTGTAGGGGAAAACAGAGATCAGAGAAGGTCTGTGGGCAGCTTAAGTGGTCTTCTGGCAGGCTTGGCCTGTTGTCCTATAAGGTTTCAACAGCACTTATCATTCCCAGCTCTCTCTCTCCTTCCTATTTGTGTATCAAGGTGCAACCTCTCAGCTATTGCTTCAGCATCACCCCTGCTGACATTCTGCCATGCCGCCTGCCATGATGACCATTGGCTCTAACCCTTTGAAACTGTAAGTGCATTTAAATGCTTTCTTGTATACATTGCTTTGGTCATGTTTTCTTATCACAGCAATAGAAAAATAAATACAATACTCCTTAGCCATTAAAAATAAGGAAATCATGAAAGTTGCATGCAAATGGATAGAACTAGAAATGATCATCCTGAGTGAGGTAACACAGAACCAGAAAGACACACCTTGAATATACTCACTTGCAAGCAGATCAAGCAGATTTTAGTCATATAGTACAGAATAGACATACTACAATGCACAGACCCCAAGAAGATAAGTCCAATGGGCATCTTAGCCTTCATGTCGACACACAAGTTAGAAGAGTGGTGGATATCTCTGACATGGACTATGTTTTCTGCTTTTTGATGACTTCCCCTTGATGGGACACAGGTCACAGGAGAGGAGGACAAACTCAGTCCTCCTATGAATAGATGAGCTCGGTTGTCTGAGTGCTGGGGCTCCTCTAGTCTGAGGAATAGGAGAGAGGGGATGCAGGAGGGAGGGTGGGACCGAGAGGATAAGAGGGAGAGGGCTATGACAGAGATGTAAATTGAATTAATTAATACAAAAAAATTTTAAAAAAACCTGACAGATGGCATCAAATCTCCCACTTATTCTAACATAACTATCTCTATAACATGGGAAATTAAAATATTTGGGAATATGTTACCATGATACAATTCACACACATACACAGAGACAGACAGACAGACACACAGATAGACAGTGTCAGAAAAACAGAGAGAGATCTTTTATTTATTCATGTGAAGAGACAATTGCTGGGTTCCACACAGATGAAAAGTTTAAAATACCGAAGCCATTTCCACTTAAAATCTCTATTTGTAGTTTTCCAGGAAAAAAGAGCCAGGATTTTCTATTCTAGGAATAGGGAGCAGATATTGTGCTAGAGACTAACTTTGCTATAAATAACTTCAATTGCCTTTTATAAGATAAGTGAAAACTAGAAACAGCGATAAAACAATCTGGGATTATCAAAATCTAGAAAGAATATCAACCCCTTGATTAATTTGGATGGATTTATAATGAGAATTTTTTTCTTTTTTAAAAAAAAAATTAGTAGAATACAATAAAAATAGGAAGCAGCATTACCAGGCCACAGAAGAGGATAAGGCAGCCACTCCTAATGAGACCTAATTGACTAGGATCAGAAGGAAGGAAAAGAAGTCCTCCCCTATCAGTGGACTTGGGGAGGGGCATGCATGCAGAGGGTGGAGGAAGGGAGGGATTGGGATGGGAGGAGGGAGGAAACCACAGAGGGGATACAAAGTGAGTAAAGTGTAATTAATAAAGAAAAAAAAAACTCAATGAGAAAAGTTTATGGTTTTAAGTCATTTGACATGTAAATCAAATCATTCAAATAAGTAAAAATTACATTTGGAATGAAAAAGATTGTCATCTTTAAATACATCACTTAATTTCATGTCTGTAAGATTGGAGTTTTTCTTTCACATGTGGTCTTGAAATATTTAAGGTTTTTGTCTTTCCTAACTTCTCTGGAGCCCTTGCTGGCTCTTTATTCTCAACACTGATTATACAACATCATAATCTGAGATGTTTTAAATACAGATTCCCCGGCTGTATTCCTTTCCTTACTGTCTCCCAGTAATATCTGTTTGAGGTATAATTTCAACTGTGGGCAATGGTTCCCAAAGTCTTCTGTACACTACAATCTTTTGAGAAATGTTCAATTATACAAACATATCTCAGTTCCTTGAGGTATCAGTTATCAACATTTTCAGGAGATCCCTAAATAATTCAGCATAGATTGGGAGAAAACAAAGAAAGCAATAGGAAGTAACCCTGTTGAATGTTTTAATTTGTTTAAACTGGGGAGAAATGTAATTGACAATATGATTTGAATCGAAGAAAGCAGCTGAACTTTGGATAGAAAGCATTTTTTAATATTTACACAATAATGTTAAACATTCAGTAATGCATTGGTAATCATCTGTAAAAATATTTTTTTACTCATAATGACAGTAAAATCACTTGTTTCTTTATGGTTACTATTAAATCCATAAAAGACAAGCAATTTGCATAAGTACAAAACTAAGTTTGGAAAAAAATGGTGTTAGTTTTATATTTGATTTGTTAAATATATATATGTGATTGTTTTCACTGTTCCTGTGGACAAATAATGGTTGCTTTGCTGAAGTGTTTCTTCATCCATTGAGAGGGCTCCTGTATACACCCTCAAACGCTGCGGGTCATGTGTACCTCAGGGTGAGGGAAACAACCACCGAGATTCTGGTGGCACTGGTACTGAAGTTCCTCTTCTGTCCAGTGTGGCCACATTACCTCTGGTGTCTGCAGTGGACCAGTAGTGAGAGGAAGAGAAAAGTCTCTCTCAGACAAGGTTTCCACAGAAAAAACAACAACAACAAAAACAAAAGAAAACCCTAAGATTTCCTAGGTGTTTAAATCTTGACTTGACTCAAGCATTGGAACTCTTTGCAGCATTCAATATCCCATAAAGAAGATGCTTACTTAAATGAATTTAAAATATTTTTATGTGTGTAGTGTTGGTCTTATGTATTTCAAGAAAAAGGACACCTGCCACTTTTCTTTCTTTCTTTCTTTCTTTCTTTCTTTCTTTCTTTCTTTCTTTCTTTCTTTCTTTTTTTTTCACATTGGATTAAAGTACCTTTCATTGGCAACAAACATCAAACTATTAAAAATCATCAGACCAAAAAAAAAATAGTTGTGATTTTAAAACATTTTGATAGTAAAGTATGTGGTTTGAAGGAAGTCTCCTTGGAATCATATATTCATATTTTTCAAATTAATTAATTAATTAATTAATTACACTTAATTTACTTTGTATCCCAGCTGTATCCTCCTTAGTCATTTCTTCCCAATCCTACCCTCTCTCCTTCATCTCCTCCCATGCCCCTCTCCAAGTACACTAATAGGAGACGTCCTCCTCCCCTTCCATCTGACCCTATTCTACCAGGTCTCATCAAAACTGGCTGCATTGTCTTTCTCTGTGGACTGGCAAGGCTGCTCCCCCATTAGGGGGAGGTGATCAAAGAGCCAGCTCCTGAGTTCATGTCAGAGACAGTCCCTGTTTCCCTTACTAGAAAACCCTCTTGGACACTGGGCTGCCATGGGCTCATCTGTGCAGGGGTTCTAGGTTATCTTCATGAATGGTCCTTGGTTGGAGTATCAGTCTCAGAAAAGAACACTGCTCAGGTTTATTTTTATTTATTTTTTTTCTGTTGTTCTCCTTGTGGAACTTCTGTTGCCTCCAGATCTTTCCATCTTCCCCTTCTTTCATAAGATTCACTTACTCTGCCCAAAGTTTGAATATGAGTCTCAGCATCTGCTTTGATATTCTGCTGGGTAGAGTCTTTCAAAGGCCCTCTGTGGTAGGCTCCTGTCCTGTTGCCTGTTTTCTTCCTCTTCCAAAATCCATCCATTTGTCTTTCTTTTTTTTTTTTTTTTTGTCTTTCTTAGTGAGGATTGACCATCTTACCCAGGAACCTCCTTCTTACTTAGCTTCTTTAAGTGTACACATTTCATTATGTTTATCCTATCTCATAGGTCTAGTATCCACTTATAAGTGATACTGTGTGTCTCTTTAATTTTTACAACAAATTTATAGAACAGCTTTCACATACAGCGGGAAAAACATGATGAAGTAGATTCAAAGCTCCAACTATAACCACCACAACCTGCAAAATTTTAATGTTGTCTTTCTGATTGGCTCTCTTGGCTCAGACTTCTTTTGCACAGCTTTCTTTTAAGCCAGTTTTTATCTTGAAATTGGTCTACATGGCCATTGTAAGTCTCTTGATTCTGAGCCTCAGTACTTGTGAACTCAGAAATAAGAAACTGTTATCTATAGTTGTTTCTGTGGTTTCAGTTCACCTGGTTTTTGCCTATTTCTCAATTTGTAAATCAATGTGCTTTAAAAAGATTTTTTTTCTTGTGTATGTACAAAGACAGAGGAATGGTATGGCTCACGTATGGAAGAGAGACGGCAATTCACAGAACTGGTTTCTCTCCTTCATCCCATGATATGTCTACCAGGGCTAAAATCCAGGTCATCAGGGTAGTAACAAGTGCCTTATCATTTTCAGCCACCTCATCTGTCTCTATAATAAATATCCTTCTCAGTTTTGATTATACCTTTGTTATGTTCTCATGTCAAAGGTCTCCTATAGAAGCAGATCTACTGGAACTCACGTAACAGAAAATTGGGTATCTCCATTTCTAGATAAAGGCACTTTTAATGTACTCATTTGTGTAATTATTGTTATAGCTCCATTACAAAGGGCAGCTCAAGATGTAAAACAAGCTATCTGAGGAACTAGAAAGGTGTGACTTGGGTGTTCCCTGACTTTAACATATTTCTGTTTCTTCTCTATTATTTAGCTCTATGATTCAGCTCTTCCATATAACTTACAATTATCACAATTACTTATTTGCAAAATAAGTGTGGCATGTGCAATAGCAAAGGCATTAAATAAGATATGAATGAGAAAACAAGAGCCTTGTAGTTGTAGTAATGATCATGTGTAATAAATAATTTCCAATTTCACTGCCTTATGAGTTTATTTCTCAACTGTCTGGGTTGGCAGTAATGCTGCTCTGATTGATGTAGTTTGGCTCTTGGTTATATGTATGCTCACAGCTGCTCAACATGTTTCCTCATTCTGTGACCCGCAGCTACCCAGGGTACATTCCTACAGCAGATGGCAGGAGCATAAGAGGAGAAGGCAAACCACATAAACATTCTTAATGGCTCTGCAGCATTGTCTACTGGCATGCCATTGGCCATATCCAATCGCATGACCAAGCCTTACACTGGAATAAGAAAAGCCTTCTATAAACCTTGTTGCAAGGTCTGAAAAAATTACTTATAATGCAGTCTTGTTGTATACTATTACTAGAGAAAATAAAGAATTCAGAACAATAACCAGTCTACTACAAAATTTTACTTAGAGGTTAAACAATAGAGACAGAAATAAAATTATTCAGTTTATGATTATAATCTACCCTTTGAAAAACCAAATAAAAATTTAGGAGAAATGATTGAGGGAATATTTGTGGGGTTTGGCATAATAATCTTACTGGCTGTTTTGATTTTGTACCATCTTTGAAGGACACAAGGTTCCCAGAAATCAACTGGCATCGAACTCTGTTGATATTTCTCTTCTGCTATTTTCTTCCTAACTCTATAGTATATTCAGGAAACCAGTTATTCCTAATTCTGCTGTCATATACTATGCAGCATGAGCCAATCATGCTTCCATTGTTATTTCTACAGCCAAGTGCAATGTGTGGCCCATTAGAGATGAGCAGAAGCAGTCACTAACACATTGAATGGAGAATTTCTACTACAGTAGAAACACAGCCAAACATTTCCATTCCTTACTACCCAATTGAAAGCGAATAAATTCAGGAAGTTAAAGGAGAAGGGTAAGGAACTAAACCAAAATTACATTTTCTGTCTCATGTAGGGATATGGGTCAAAGATGTATATATGACTAATATTAGGGAGGGCTTTCAATGTTATTTTAAAGGAACTCCAGTCTTAAAAAAAAAAACCAACAGGTTTTTATTATATTTCCTGGAACACAAACATCATAGAGCCCAGTCAATACTTTTGAAGTTATAAACCCATGCTAGAGTTGATTTAAAAAATAAAAAATAAAAAATCTGTAAGCCTAGGTACCAAATGATCCTGGGAGTTGGTTACCTAAATTTTAGGTTAGCTTTTGTCCAAGGTAAAAATCAACTCTTAATTTGCATAAGCAACTATTTTTGATGGGAAGATCCTCTTACTCTTAGCTCAGATCCTCTTACTCTTAGCTCAGCCTCTTAGGCTCCCCATAGATGTTGCTGAATCTGATTTCAGGGTCAAAACAGAACTGGACTTTCATTGTAAAAGCAGCAGAGAATCATATAGAATCAAATTAAAGATGGCTTCCTTATCCATAACAGAACAGAAAGCTTTGACACCCAAAACCACATGAGTATCTTTTTTTTTTCAGTCTTATGATTTACTGCATTTTCCACATGACAATGCAATAGACTGAAAGCCAACACGGAGAGATAAACCTGTATGAACTCTCAAACAATCCCTTCCTTCATTCAGCATTATCTCCACATTATTTAACACAATATTTAGAATGAGTCAAGGGATGCTTAAATAAATGTCCCATTGGTTTTCCAAAGTATAACTTGTTTGACTATTAAATTCTATTCATAGTTTTAGCTTTACATACACTGTATATATCCTTAAAATTAGTGGACTTGGGGAGGGTCATATGAGGAGAAGAGGGAGGGAGGGTTTGGAAGAGGATGAGGGAGGAAGCTACAGCTGGATACAAAGTGAATAAACTGTAATAAATAAAAAGTAATTAATTAAAAATAATTAGTCTATTTTGTGTATATGTGAAAGTAAGGGAGGCAGAAAAAGAGAAAAGGAGAGGCAGAGATGGAGAGAGAACTTTCAAAAACACAAACATACCACAGTACACATGGAGAGGTGGTATTTCCAATGGAGTTGTTTTTCTCCTTCTTTGTTTTCTGGAAGGGTCTCTTTTTGTTTTTCTGTTGTCCTATGCTATCAAGGTTCAAAGGTAGGTTACCTTTCCTACCTTACTGAGGTGTGCTAGAATTATAAATGGCTGTCAAGCCATCCTTCCTTTATATGAGTTTTGAGGAATACATTCAGGTCATCAGGCCCATAGAGTAGTCATTTTCACCCCATACCCCCTGGCCATCTTTTAGCCCCATAGAAATATAGCTTAAAGTAAACTGACACTGTTTCAGAACAAAAAAAAATACAGTATAACTAAAATTTTAATCTTTTGTTGGCAATTTCACAGCATTGGTGACAGTTATTAGCCACTAAGAAAGACAGGTACAGATTTTGGTCCAGATATACCAGGCCTTAGCTAAATTACATAGTGATACTATTTTATACCCTATGCAGCATCCAATTTTGATTGGTTTCTGCAATCTTGACTGGGGGCATCAAGAGAATGAAAAGGAATAGACATATAGGTACATGTACAGGTGAATAGGCTTCAGGCAGGATAAGCTACCTATGATGGTGGGTATCTACAACTAATAGAAAACAGAAAATACAGAGTGTTTATTAAAAAGAGAGGTCAGCTGGTCTCAGTAGGAAGACTGTTGCTGAACATTCACAAACTGTAAACATCAGGAGTAGAAAGCTGCACTTATTAGTCATTGTACATGCAGTTCAATAATTCATAAACAATCACATTTGGACTACTGAAAAGAGTTTACTATTTGTCTTAAACCTCTCATCCAGGTGTCATGAGGCATTTCAGTCCTCAACATGACTATACCCTTGTATTTTTGTTTTGTTTTGTTTTGTCTTTGTTTAATTGATTGTTTTTAAGACAGAGTTTGTCTGTGTAGCCCTGGTTGTCCTATATTCCTCTGTAGACCAGACTGACTGCAGACTCACAGTAATCCATCTGTCTCTGCCTCCGAGTGCTGGGATTATAGGCAAGTGCCACCAGGTCCACCTCAACTATGCTCATGTAAACAGGTACAAATTTACTCAAGACTTAACTTATTCAGGGCTTCCTCCACTTTCTAACAATAATAACACCACAGGTTTCTTTTTTTATAAATATTAAAACAGCTTTTCACTAATTGTTCATATTTTAGAAGAGATTAAGATATAATTAATATATTTGTATTGAGAAAAAGGGGAATTGTTCTAAGATTTGATAGCATTAATAAGTATTCTCTTTATGTCTCAGTAGGAAGTAGGAAGGAGGAGGCAGAGGAGATGGTCAAGAAGAAGAGGAAGAAAATAAAAGGTTAAAGAAGACAAAAATAACAAGGGGGAGATGTTGAAAGAAAGAAAAGGGAAGGGATTTGGAAGTAAAGAGAAGGGAAAAGATGGAAGGGGAAGACAGGAACAAAAAAAAAAGGAAAGGAAAGAAGGGAAGGAAAAGAAAGAAAGGAAGGAAGGGAAGGAGGGAGGGAGGAAGGAAGAAGAGAATGAGAGAAAGAAAATGAAGGAAAGGTGAGGAAAGAAAGAAGTGTGTTGTAGAAAATAAAAATGAGTATTAGGCTACATAGTTTATTATCAGTCCTAAGATTATTACAGAGGTATTATCTAGTCCTGTTTCACAAATAATAAGACACAGGCACTGTTAGACTTTATAATTACCTTATTTACCTTGGTTCTGGCAGGTATTTTACCTAGGCTGTCTCAATAACCTCACCATCCACCTCCCAGCCCATCCAATGCCATCCACCTTAATCATCCTCATCTGGTTTACCTTCCATTTGTAACCCCAATGGAATTGATTGATCTTCATCTGGGCCTTTTCATGCCATTATTGGAGTACTTCTTCCCAGCCAACGTGGTTCCTTTTTCACCTAACTCATCACCATCACGGCATTCCCTTTCCTCCTCTCTTCCCATCCGTTTCCCATGATTCTCCTGTCCTCTAAAGCCAGAACTTAAGCCATGCCTACCCAATTCTGTCCTGTCCAGACTTACGGTGTTTAATCAGCCAGCTAGGCAGGTTTACATAACAGGGATAGGTGTACCCAGATCTTGAGGGCCAGTAACATACATCAGACCAACCTCCAACAGAAGTGAACTGAGAAAGAAAAGAAAAGCCATATCCTCTTCACGGAGGAAACTGGATTTACAACTCTGAAGCACATGAGTATGAGCAGTGGGAGGTGAGTCACATGGGGTCTTAGAAGGCACAACTCACACACACACACACACACCTCTGATGAGCTGACAAGGTTACAGCCACCAAAGCAACTCAATGGATCATATAACTAATCCATAATACAAACATGCATTTATTTCTTTTCCAGCATAAAAGTGTTTCTTTTGCCACGTAGAGCAAAGACAGGGAAATTGAAGATGTATAAAAGATAATTACCTCAAGGTTCCACAATCTAATCACATATAAAACACGTGGATACAAAGTGGCTACTGTTGTTTTCCTAAAATTATATATATATATACACATATACATATACATTTATCTAGAAAATATGTATCCAATTTTGGCTCTGTGTCAGGAATGGTCCCATTTTTTGTGATATGTAAGTAAATTGAACAACAAAGCATCACCGTCTCTGTTACATTATGCTGTGGAAAATGTTGCCCTATATGAGGTCAAGAACATGGCAGAGAAATTGATTTTGTTCCCCTAAAATTTCCAGTGTCATCGCATAGAGACAGCACTATATAATGTGTCCCTATCAATGAAATGTGAGCAAAACACATTCCTGTCACTTCTCAATTGAAACAATAGGGAAGAGTTTAACATGTGGGAGGCAGAGGCCGAAGCAGAGGCTGAAGCAGAGGAAGGCAGAGCTCTGAGTTTATTGCCAGCCTCATCTACCTAGCAATTTCCAGGCAAGCCAAATCTATACAGACTCTGACTGCAGAACACACAAAGAAACAGAACCAAAAAACAACAAATAAATAAATAAATAGAGATGAAAAGATAGGTAGTTGAGAATATTTAGTGTTCTGGCAGAAGGCCCAGGTTCTGTTCCCAACCCACATGGTGGTTCACAAACACACATATGGTACACATACACACATACAGGCAAAGAAAACCTCATACATGTAAAAAATATGATGAAGTAATTTTTGAAAAAGGAACAAAGAACCCTGAAGTGTGCATATACCATGCATGATTTCCCATCCTTGCTTTTCTCATGCTTGAACAAAACATAAGTACAGTTTAGGATCTGAAAAATGTAAACGGGATAAATACGATCATAAAACATCATAGGAAACTATCAAAGCACTAACAAAAGTTGAAAAGAGAGAATTCCTCCTGCATACAAAAATACATATATTTAACAATCTGAGCTGTTTCCGTTTGCACCCCCTCTTACTCTTCCATCTTGTTGACAAAAGTGTTCTTACGTACTTCAGCCTGGCCTCAAACTTACAATTCATAAGTTTCTGCCTCCTGACCCCCTAAGCAAATACAGGGAGCAGGGCACAGGGAGCAGGGAGCAGGGCGCAGGGAGCCCACCTTAATTCATATTGATAGGTAGCATGGTAAGTAACAATGAAAGAAAAACCCGTTATGATAATCCACTGAGCATCTCAGGAGACTTTGCTGCCGCAGTGCAGCACAGACTGTGCTGACAAATGAAGAGGCAGCATACCTATTATCTGCTCTCAGACGGTGGCCTGACAGCACATACTGCTCAGACAATTATCTGAATCATATAATTGCTGGAGACAGTTTCTCCTAAGTCTAAAGAATGGGAAAAATGCCTTTGAACTGAAAAACAGACTTCAGCAAAAGGGTGACATGTAAGCATGATGTTATGAGGAAAATGACATTATCTTGGTCTTATACAGAACTGAATTAGATGTCTAGATCTACGATGTATCTTGGAAAAGTTACTTGATCTGGATAAACCAAATTTCTTCATCTTCCTGTCAACTACTCAAACTACCTTGTGAGTGTTAAATGGGAAAAATCACTAGCATTTTGCATTCTTCACTTTCAATGACAAGAAACAAGTACAAGTACTACTGGTTATATATGTTTAGACTGTGATAGCGTTGGCACGTTCACATGACAATGGAAAAGTGAGGTTCCTCTGGCAATGACTATAAGTGTTTTCTCTTCAGTATGTAGCGTAAAACTCAGTAATCACAATTCATTTAAATGTTATTTTATGGGATAAAACACCTCAGCAAGCCTTATCTTATTTATTCTTCAGATAAACTCTCTTAAAGACGTCTTTCTGGCTTCTAACAGGGATCTGACATTATTCCATGGGCTTGGAAGCACTTGATTAATCACACAGTTATACAGAAAATGGTACAGCTTTTATTGATAACACCTGCTGTTTCCACAATTAGAGTTTCCTTATAAAACACTGTCCATGCCTGATATGTTTCTGCCACAGACCATATACACTTCAGAGTTAAATAAATGTACAACTTGTAGCAGAATGATTATTACTTGCTCTTCTTTATTATTACCTGTCTCTGTAATTCATACTAACAGTCAGTCAGATAGACAGAAAAATGATAGATAGATAGATAGATAGATAGATAGATAGATAGATAGATGACAGATGATTGATAACTGATAGGTATATATCTACATCACAGGAATAGATGATAGATTGATAAGTAGATGGATAGATAGATAATAAATCATGGATAGGTAATAGGCAGAGATAGATGATAGATAATCAAAAATAGACAAATAGATGGTAGATATATAGATTATTGATAGATATCATAAATAGTAGATGATAGCTGATAGGCGATATGTACACACATACATACATATATATGTGCAGAGATGGATGGATACCTAAATCATTTCTTGACCTGATGTGGAGATGTTTTTAAGATTTTTTTAGAAATCACTCATGACAAGGACAGCGAATGAAGGATGCATGAATAGACTCCTGAACACAGCACTTTCCAGGATCCTGTGATTTTAAGTCCAGAATGTCAAGAATAAAATAATTATACAAACTCTTTTGGCTGGCTCTTTAATTCTTGCTATGTGGACAGGTCACACTTTTATATGCAAGAGTTTATACTTGTTAATTGTTCTTACACACGTGACACATCCTTTTCGGTATAAAAATGGAGATTGAAAACCTTGCTTTGATGTTCTCATGAGAGAAATTTAAGATCTACCTGCTAGTGATAACAGCCTAACACCCATAAGTGCTGAAAATCCTGAAGAAGCTAATGTTGTAAATAAGCCCAGGGCCAAATAAGTATGATTTTGGTAAAGAGAAGTATCATATGTAACAACTAAGGCAGCCATCAATTACTGAATGGGAACTCGAGGTTTGTGTAGGGTGTTAAAGTGGAAGTCCCTTTGTTTCCATTTATCTCCTCCTATTTCCCGACATTGTTTATTAAAAATTAATTACACCACCACCTTAGGTGTATAACCTTTCTTGAGAATACCTATCCCTTCCTGTATATCATTTCCACCTCTTCTCCTTTCAATGGAGATGACTGATTCAGGCTTCATAACCCCTGTAGCTAGCATTACTCTGATAAGTTCCTGGAGGTTTCCATTGTCCTAGGTTTCTAGCTGTCACAGGGATGTCTCCAATCCAGTTATCTATTCCAGTACTTTCTCCCTTTCTCCTCCCTCCAATTCATCCTTCCTGTTCCCATTTCAACTCCCTCCTCCACCCAGTCCAGTCCCTCCAACCATCCCTGATATCTAATCTATTTCCCATTCTCGTGAGATTTATGCATTCCCCCTTGGGCTCTCATTTTTCTTATCTCCATTGAGTCTGTGATTTGTAGAATGGGTATCCTGTACTTTATGACTAATATCACTTGTAAGTGAGAACATACCATGTGAGTACATACATATGTCTGGGTCTGGTTTTCCACACTCAGGATGATCTTTTATAGTTTCATCCATTTGTCTACAAATTTAATTATATTATTGTTTTTAAAAGCTGAGTAACACCAAATATAGCAGGGCACAGGGATCTTTCATGAGACTGTTTCTCCAACCAAGGAACATGTATGGATATAACCTAGAACCCCTGCTCGGATATAGCCCATGGTAGCTCAGTATCCAAGTGGGTTCTCTAGTAAGAGGAACAGGGACTATTTCTGACATGAACTCAATGGCGGGCTCTTCAAACCCCACCGCCTCCCTTCCCCGAGGGAGGAGCAGCCTTGCTAGGCCACAGAAGAAGACATTGCAGCCATTCCTGAAGAGATCTGATAATCTAGGGTCAAATGGACTTGGAAAGAGGCAGGGAGGAGATAAGGGAAGGAGGGTGGGATTGGGAGAGTATTAGGGAGGGGGCTACTGCTGGGATACAAAGTAAATAACATGATAAATATAAAAAATAAAAATTATTTAAAAAAAAAACTGAGTAACATTCCATTGTCTAAATGTGCCACATTTTCTTCATCCATTCTTCAGCTGGTGAACATCTAGGTTGTTTGTAGTTTCTGGCTGTTATGAATAATGCTGCTATGAACAGAGTTGAGCAGGGATTTCTTGTGGTATGGTGGAACATCCTTTGAGCATATGTCCAGGAATAGTATAGCTGGGTCTTGAGGTAGAACAATTCCCAATTTTCTGAGAAATGATCAAACTGATTTCCAAAATGGCTGTGTAAATT
Organism: Psammomys obesus; assembly: GCF_907164565.1. Lineage (NCBI taxonomy): Eukaryota > Metazoa > Chordata > Mammalia > Rodentia > Muridae > Psammomys > Psammomys obesus. The sequence goes on along the minus strand of NW_026591643.1, from coordinate 8,976,908 downwards.
TTTACTCCTATCAGCAATGGAGGAGGGTTCCCCTTTCTCCACACCCTCAACAGCATGTGCTATTTCTTGAGTTTTTTATCTTAGCCATTCTGATGTGTGTGAGATGAAATCTCAGCATCAATTTGATTTGCATTTTCCTGATTACTAAGGGTGTTGAACATTTCTTTATGTGCTTCTTGTCCATTAGATATTATGTTGGAAACTTTCTGTTGTAAACTGTACTCATTTTTATTTTCATTTTTTAAAATTTATTTATTTTTTATTAATTAGAATTTATTCACTTTGTATCCCAGTTGTAGCCTCCTCCCTCACCCCCCTCAAAAAATTACACCCTCACTTCTTCATTTCCTTCCATGCCCTTCCCCAAATCTAATGATAGGGAAGGTCTTCCTCCCCTTTGCTCTGACCCTGGCCTATCAGGTCTCATCAGGCTTGGCTGCATTGTCTTCCTCTGTGGTTTGGTAAGGCTGCTACCCCTCAGGGGGAGGTGACCAAAGAGCCGGCCACTGGTTTAATATCAGAGACAGTCCCTGTTTCCATTACTAGCAAACTCACTTGAATACTGAACTGCCATGGTCTACATCTGTGCAAGGGTTCTATCTTATCTCCATGCTTGCTTGGAGTATCAGTCTCAGAAAAGCCCTGTGACAGAGGGCTAATATCCAGAATATATAAAGAACTCAAGAAGATAAAAAGCAATAAATCAAGGCATCCAATTAAAAAACGGGGTACTGAACAAAACAGAGAATTCAAGGCCTCTGAAAGACTCTACCTTTCAGTGTATTAAAGCAGATACTGAGACTCATAACCAAACCTTGGGCAGAGTGCAGGGAATCATATGTAAGAAGGGGGAATTAGTAAGACATGAAGAGGACAGGAGCCCCACAAGGAGCAAATATATCTGGGCACAGGGATCTTTTCTAAGACTGATTCTCCATCCAAGGACCATGCAAGGATATAACCAGAACCCCTGCTCAGATGTAACCCATGGCAGCTTAGCATCCAAGGGGGTTTACCTAATAAGGGGAACAGGGACAATCCCTGACATAAACTCAGTGGCTAGCTCTTTGCCTCCCCCTGCCCCGAGGGAGGAGTAGCCTTGCTAGGCCACAGAGGAGGACATTAGGGCCAGTGTTGATGAGACCTGATAAACTAGGGTCAGATGGAAGGGAAAGAAAACCTCCCTTAACAGTGGACTTAAAGAGGGGCAGGGAGGAGATGTGGGAAGAAAGGATGGGATTGGGAGGGAATGAGAGAGGGGGCTACAGCTGGGATACAAAGTAAATAAACTAACCCCACAAGGAGAGCAACAGAACCAGAAAATTTGAACACAGGGGTCTTCCCAGAGACTCATACTCCAACCAAGTACCATGCAAGGAGATGACCTAGAACCCCTGCACAGATGTAGCCCATGGCAGCTCAGTGTCCAAGTGGGTTCCATAGTAATGGGAAGAGGGACTGCCTCTGACATAATCTGATTGGCCTGTTCTTTGATCCCCTCCCCCTGAGGGAAGAGCAGCCTTACTAGGCTACAGAAGATGACAATGCAGCCATTCCTGGTGTGATCTGATAGACTAAGATCAGAAGGAGGGGGAGGAGGACCTCCCCTATCAGTGGACTTGGGGAGGGGCATGTGCAAAAAAGGGAGAGGGAGGGTGGGGTTGGGAGGGGAGGTGGGAGGGGCTTATTGGGGATACAAAGTGAATAAACTATAATTAATAAAAAAATAAAAAAGAATTCTCAATAAAGGAATATTGAATGCTCAGCATCCTTAGTCATTAGGAAAATGCAAATCAATACAACACTGAGATTTCACCTTACACCCATCAGAATAGCCAAGATAAAAACACAAGGGACAACACATGCTGAAGAGACTGTGGAGAAAGGGGAACCCTCCTCCACTGCTGGTGGGAATGTAACCTTGTACAACCACTTTGGAAATCAATCTGGCTCTTTCTCAGACAATTAGGAATTGTGCTATAACACTGTTAAGCATATATCCAAAATATACTCAAGTATAAAACAAGGACATTTGCCCATTCATGTGTGTAGCATCTTTATTCGTAATAGCCAGAATCTGGAAACAACCCACATGCCCCTCAACTGAGGAATGGATACAGAAATTGTGGTACATTTACACCATGGAATACTACTCAGCAATTAAAAACAAGGGAATTGTGAAATTTGTAGACAACTGGAGAGATCTAGAAGAGATAATCCTGAATGAGGTATCCCAGAAACAGATAGAAACACATGGCATATACTCACTCATAAGTGGATATTAGACATATAATATAGGATAAACATACTAAAATCTGTGCACCTAAAGAAGCTAAGCAAGAAGGAGGTCCTTGGATAAGATTATCAGTCCTCATTCAAAAAGGCAAAAGGGATGGACAACGAAAGAGAGAGAATACAGGGAACAGGACAGAAGCCTACCACAGAGGGACTCTGAAGGACTCTACCCAGCGGAGTATCGAAGCAGATGCTGAGACTCATAACCAAACTTTGGGCAGAGTGCAGGGAATCCTATGAAAGAAGGGGGAGATAGAAAGACCTGTAGAGGACAAGAGCTCCACAAGGAGAACAACAGAACCAAAAAAACTGAACACAGGGGTCTTTTCTGAGACTGATACTCCAACCAAGGGCCATTTGTGGAGATAACCTAGAACCCCTTCACAGATGTAGCCCATGACAGCTCAGTGTCCACGTGGGTTCCCTAGTAATGGGAACAGGGACTGTCCCTGACATGAACTCAGTGCCTGGCTCTTTGACCACCTTCCCTTGAGGAAGGGGAACAGCTTTACTAGGCTACAGAGGAGGACAATGCAGCCACTCCTGACGAGACCTGATAGGCCAGGATCAGAGGAGAGGGGAGGCAACTGCCCTTATCAGTGAGCATGGGAGGAGATGAGGACGGAGGGTGGGATTGGGAGGGACTGAGAGAGGGGTCCACAGCTGGGATACGAAGTGAATAAAGTGTATTTAATTTTTTAAAAAGGTGGAACATTTTTTAAAAAGGTGGAACAATGGAATATTAATCAGCTGTTAAAAAATATGACTTCATAAAATTTGCAGGTAAATGGATGGAACTAGAAAAATATCATCCTGAGTGAGGTCACCCATACCCAGAAAGATAAACATTGTATATGCCCACTTATAAATGGGTATTGGATGTAGTGTAAAGGTATCTGTGATCCCAGTTGAGTCCTATCAGAGGAGGACAATGCATCCACTCCTGATGAGACCTGATAAGCTAGGGTCAGATGGAAGGGTAGGAGGACCTCCCTTATCAGTGGACTTGGAGAGGGGCAGGGAGGAGATGAGGAAGGGAGGGAGGGATTGGGAGGTGATGAGGGAGGGGTCTACAGCCGGGATACAAAGTGAATAGACTGTAATTAATATAACAAATAAAAATTTAATAAAAAATATTCTGTGGGCCATACTGTTGTGTCATTTACTGTTCTAATTTCCTAGATCGTGTGAATAGAGTAGCAGTGATCTAAATATAACTCAACTGAAGGATGGATTAAAAAAAAAAGGTGGAACAGTTACACAATGGAGTACTACATTTTCTCCTCCCCCTCCTCTGCAGGATCACCCAAGCTCCGCCTAATATTTAAAGGTGAGACTTTGTATCTGCCTTTATCAGTTGCTGGATGAAGTCTCTCTGGTCTGTCTGATGGTACTTATGCTGGGGGTGGGTGGGTGGAGAGAGAAAATTCTGGGAATAGTAACTAGAATTAATGTTTGGGGGCAGTTCGAGGTAAGGTGGAAACCCAGTGCGAAGGGAATTCCATAGGCCCTAAGAGGGTGACACTAAGAAAATCTTCTAGTAATGTGGCAGTTATTCCTGACTTCTTTTTTTTTTTTTTTTGAAAATAGATTGTTCTTTCATCCAATATATCTCAACCTCAGTTCCCCCTTCCCTCACTCCTCCCAGCTCTCTCCTGCCTTTTCTTTTCCCTAAATGTACTCTTCCCCATGAAGTGAACTAGCATAAGAGAGCAAAGAGAAAATAATTTGAAGAGCTTCTTCTTCGAAAGTTCATTAAGGTCACTGTCCATTTTACATTTCTGTTCCTATGATAAAATACTCTGTTAAAATGAAAGAAAAGATTTACTTGAGTTACAATTTCTTTTGCAGTTCATCTTTCTATGGAAGTCAGAATAGGAATATGAGGAAGCTACTCATATAAAAAAAATCCATGTAGTTATACTTCCATTAGGTTCAGCTCCTGCATTCAGAATCAGTGGATATATACGATTTTTGATGTCACCTTGAGTAAGTCATTTAAGAGATTTTAGATAATTTTGTACCAATACAGTATCTATATGAAAGGATGGTTATGATGTTGAATACATTGTAGTGCTTAGAAATTTTTATATTTTTTATTTTGCTATATGTACAGTTAAGTGATTTCCATATAAAGTATGAAATTGAGTGGATGAATAACACCCAGATCAAAATATAGAATAGTGACACAATTCCAAAAGGTTATCCCCTATGTTGCAAAGGTAGCCAGTAATTTTTTAGTGCTACAGTAGAGCTGGCATTGGATGTAGAGGTTGCAGGCGGACAGGGCCTGAGGGTGTGTGTGTGGCAGAGTTGACCTTGTCTCTTGTCTGCTGTGAGGCGGCACTGGCAAGGGATAGGTCCCTTCCTCTCCCTTTTGCCCTCACCACTGGCAGTGGGTGTGAGAATTGGCCCCCAAAGCTCATAATAACAAGAAAGCAGGTCCTGCCCCTCACTTGCTGCCACACTTGAGAGAGCAGGCCCTGCACCTTGCATGGGTGACACAGTAGAGCACGCCCTGAAGGTGGGTGTTGCACATTAGTTAGTCTGGAGGGCGTCTCTGCTAGGCAGTGGTGCAGATGAGGGAAAGTTGTCTTTCTCCCCTCCCTCATCCCTTGGCATTTACTGCAGGCAGGAGAGCTGGGTCCCCAGTGATGAGAGTGGGAGATCTGGCCATTCCCTCACCATCTGAAACACTCAGAGAGTAGGTCCTGCGCCTTCCCTGAGCAGCGGGGTAGCGTTGGCCCTGGTTGCAGTGGTTACTGGTAGCCAGCCCGGCGGATTTGATAGTAGAACTGGAAGGGTGACCAGATCAGATGCATCTCAGGCCCAGATCCAGCGTTTTGAATTGACCCACAGCAACTACCCCGTCAATGAACTACTGGAGAGCATGACGGCTGCTCCTATAGATCCAAAACTACAGGATCACTATGACACAGGGCAACAACATGATAGCGAAGAGGAGCTTCAGTGAGGTTCCTGGACTGAAATAGTAGCTTTCTGCCAGAGGCCTCATACCAGAACAATGGGTCTTTGCAATGAACATTCATAAACAAAAAAGAATGGGCAAAGGGTATACTGTGGGACACATTACAGCTTCCACATCAAGATTACTTTTTCTGTTGTGCGGGAGTTTGCAAGGATGGAGGGTGGTTAAAGGGGAGGGAGATTGGGGTGCATGATATTAAATTCACAAAAAACAATAAAGCATATAAAAATTAGTGTGAATTTGTCTATGCGGTATTTGTAACATTTTATGCTTTTTTGGCAAAGATTCCATCTCTATTTGCTATTAGCTACATATCTAGTTCCTCTGCATTGACGCTTTTTGTATTGGATGGAGAAGAGAGCCTGGTGAGTTTTAGAAATCTGTGAAATACACAAGTCTCAGGAAGCCCATGAGACTTAACAGGCTGTAGAAGCTCAGAAAGTTGAAAGTTTCCCTAAATCTTCCCCAAGGCAAGTCAAAGACTGTCTTTCTAAAGCAATCTGTGATTGTACAGGGGGCTAGGATGTAAACTTTTGTGAGCCATCACCCCGATAGGAAGGGCTTTTCCGTTGATGTAGCTTGGTCTGGAACGCCCATGCTCAGCAATGGTTATGTAAGCAATTCCAATTAGTTTGTTAGTTCACTAACGTAGCCTTGGTTGGCACAGTCTTTGGTGAGTCATTGATGAGTATTGGAAGTGAAGACACATTTGTTCAAGTTTTCCCAGGAAAAATCACTAAATACCATTAGAAATCATTCAATTCTGATTTTTCTTAACTGTAACTTCTATTTGCAAAATTTTGACCCTTCTGTAAAACAAATTATACAATTTGTGCTTTTTATATGCAGATGCTTCAGTTCCACATAATGATCTTAAAATTCATACATTTTGTTATGTCGTAATTGTGTGTTCTGGAATATAAGAGTTGATGAAAAGGAAAAGATCTCCTACTGTAAATTCTGTTTATTACTGGGTTAAAGTTGTCATGAACATGGTTGATGTTGCCATACTTATACATGACTTTATTCATAGAAACTTGTACTAGAAGTGAGGTAGGTACATAAGCAATAGCTCAAAATTAGTAGAAGAATTGGTTCAAAAATAGCTCAAAATGGTAAAATTGTATATAGTAAATGTAATTGCATGAAGCCTCAAGGCCCGTCTTCTCACTAACAGATGACATTGACAGTCTCTGCAAGTACAGTCATTGCGGTGACTGTGCATGCATTTTTCTAATACATAGCTGGGAGTCTCTTTTGTCTACCTGCCCTATTTTAAAACATACCCATTTCAAATACAGTGCTGCTTCTTATTTGTATGATTTTAGTATTTATCATAGGACGTAAAATGCTTTTGGTGTTCATAATGAAGAGAGACTTGAGTTGTAGTTACTCCACCCTGAGCAATTTAATTGTTTCAAAATAGATTTATAACTTTACAAGTACTGTAAAAATATCCCATTATTCATTTCTTTATTATTAATAACACTGTCTTTGAATTGTTAATGAAACAGTCAGAAAACATCACTCTAGCTAATTCTTTCAATTGTGTCTAAAATGTCACTCTGTCTTGCAAACTGTATACCAATAGGAACATTTATTTGTGCATGCTGCTAGCCTTTGAGACAAGTGTTCGCAACTCTGCATAATTTTTTTAATTTATTTTAACATGAGTACTTCCTTTCCAATCAAATAATATATGAAGACGAATTAATTCATAATTGTCCAACGGTATTTGCAGCAGATATGCAATCTGTAGAACATAATGTAAAACAGTGTCAATGGCACAACTGTTGGAGTTGAAAATCCTGATTTAGAGTCCAGCTTCTTCAACTGTGACTCATGCTCCCATACAGAGTCATGAAACTCAATGTGAAGATCAAAAATTTGGCCAACAATAAACAGTTTCTGAATGTGTGACAATAAAAACTAAACAGTAATGTAATCTATAATGGAATGAAGTTTTGATGTTTATCAAAGGGCTTAGACATACCACATCCCTCAAGTGCACTGTAGCCCTGAGTCTGAAAACCTACTATATTTGCTACACCATGCATATTCAGTCGCACCATACAATTCCAACAGCTTAGGTATTTTGTGAAGAATTACAGAATATGTACTGTACATGTTATATTTTCTGCTCTATAGAAACCTATTGGTCAAGTTACAGAACATTTCTGAGCTTAGACCATATAACAAAACTTTAAACTTAGAAAAAGTATATATTGAATGGACTTTCAGCATGATCCAGCTTAGTCAGTATGATAAGGATGTTATCACAGATGCTTCAAAGACCTTCCATGTTCTAGTATCTGAGTGATATATTTAAATGGCCCCAGAGAAGATAAAAGCATGTATCTCTTCATTTTAGAAAGTTGAATTCTACATGAGGATTCCATTTAGATAATAATATACCCATTTTAAGTTTATCTCGTTTCTTTAATGCTGGTAGTCTCTTCTATATATCTTGGAAGGAAAATCCCTGCTCTATTGGATTCTAGTGTTGGGAGATAGGCATTGACAATGAATAGAGAACAATAAAGAATGTGACTGTCAAATTGTGAGAGAAAACTTTCCCATTCTGTTTTAATAAGTGAACCCCTGGAACACTATAGGAACTTTGTGTTTTAAGGGATGGCTAGTAAGAAAATAAAGTGGGAACACATGGAAACAGAAAGATAAGTAACAAAGGAACTATGAAACAGAGATGGCAACAATTAAACTTGAATGAGGTAATGAAATGTGGAGTGTGGAAGGGAAGACATTTGACGTAGGGGACTCAGGGATGCCCTGGATGTGATATGAGGTAAAGATAGAGAAACCATGAATGTATATAAGAATTCTAACACCAGTATCAAATTATAAAAAAGCTATACGTGGGAACAGAATAGTATTTACTACAATCTCAGGTATGTCTGTTACTTAAGTAACATAATTAAGTAAACTTACCCATTTGAATATGCAACTAAGAGACAAGATTTTATTTAAAAAACTTTAAATATTAAGCATGAGACAAAATACCATTATATATAATATATATGCATAGAACTGCAAATTTTTTATATGTACAATATGTGTGATTAGGGACATATGAGAGAGGAAACTGAGGTTTTAAAAAGGATATTGTTATAAAGAAGAAAATTATAGTATACAGTATATAATATGGGCTACTGTAGATACTGAATACAATTTATTCTTATTTCATTTTAGTACCATGATGTTACTGTATTGATTCACATTCATACATTTATTTTTCACCAGTCAGCAATTAGTTGATTTATTGAACTAAAATGTTCCTAATGTAGAATAGACAATACCAAAATAAACCCAAACTAGCTACGGTTTTCCAACCTAGCCCTGACACCTTCCCATTCTGCGTGTTGAACACATTGTCTCCTGTCTCTAAACTCCAAATAGTACTTAAAATGAGAAAGGTAACTCCTATCTTTACTAAACTGACATTTAGTGAATATTTCAAACTAAAATCTGTATGATTTATGATTAGTTGTATACAAAGAACAATGAAAAAAGGCATAAAACAGCAGATTGACAGCAAGTCTGAGGAAGGAAGGCAGAATGTGAATATCCAAAATTAAAGAAGCAAGGTGACCCAAAAACTATGAATTAATATTGTAAAAACTGTATTTCCTTTCAGAGCATATGTCAGACTGAGTGTCATATTAAAATATGAAGATATTAAAATAAAGGCACGGCTAAGTGTCAAAGGTTTTAGAAACTGAGAGGTAAATAAAGAAGACAAACAATAAATAAAACCAGATGCAGAAGAAATGAACTTCTTAATATAAAAGCAAAGAAAATGGCACATGCTTCTGGATTCAGCTCAGAAAGGTGAAACCATGAGATGACATTATACTTGGGGAAAATTTGAAGTCTCAGAAAATTCAAGCACTTGAATCAGAAGAGACAATAAGAAAGATACCAATGCAATCTGCTGACCTAGAGCAGGGATGTAGGGACTCTTACATCCGAAGAATACTCCTGTGATGATATGGATGAGATTCTTTTTTTTTTTTTTTTCTGGATCCAAATATAAGTAACTATGACTTGTGAACACAGATTTATGTTACTTATGGTTCCATTTCTCAAAACTGAAGTCTTTTCATAGAGTTTTTTTTTTTTTTTACCTCTTCTTTTTTTTTTTTTTTTTCTTTTTAGTTACATTTTGTTAACTCTGTGTCCCAGCTGTATCCCGCTCCCTCATTCCCTCCCCAACCCCACACTCCCTCCCTGGTCTCCTCCCTGCCCCTTTCCAAGTCCCCTGATAGGGGAGGACCTCCTCCCCTTTCATCTGACCCTGTTTTATCAGGTATCTTCAGGGCTGGCTGCAAAGTCCTCCTCTGTGGCCTAACAGACTGCTCCTCCCCTGGGGGGGGGGGTGTCAAACAGCCTGCCCTTGAGATCCTGTTAGAAATAGTCCGTTACTTTGGAAAACTACTTGGTTACTGAGCTACCACAGGCCACATCCGAGCAGAAGTTCTAGGTTATATCCATAGATGGTCCTTGGTTGAGTGTCAGTCTCAGAAAAGACCCTGTGCCCAGATATATTTGGTCCTTGTAGAGCTCCTATCCTTTCGATATCATACTAACGTCCCTTCTTTCATATGATTCCCTGCACTCTGCCGAGGGTTTGGTTATGAGTCTTAGTGTCTGCTTTGAAACACTGCTAGGTAGAGTCTTTCAGATGCCTTTTGTGGTAGACTCCTGTCATAAGTTCAATGCACATTATGGATGAGATTCTGCACTATTATTTATAAGCAAAAACAGTGTGTCCTTAAGTCACAGAGAGAATTGAAGAAACTGTAAACTAATGATTCAAGGAAGAATAAGACATTCATAAATAGCTATCTGCTTCCAATATTAAGAAAGTGTGATTTAAAAAAGAAGAGTAAACTGTGAAAATAATAATAAAGATGAGTGGTTTGCATGGAGAAGGCAGAGTGGGGGAAAGTCACAAACAGCCATTTTTAGTGTAATAGACCCTATTGGAAAGTGGTTGGTAGCTGTACCCTAAAACTGAGCATGCACTAACAAAGGGACCAACATTTTTTTTCTTCCATGTATCAAGAGAAATAATGATGAAAGAAGGGTGAAAAAAATATGGAAATAATATTATTTGTAGCCATCAGCTGAAATAAATATCCACCCAAAGAGAAAAGATACATAATTTGTAATATTTGCATATAATTTCAGTCATTGGGAGATAATTACTATATTCAGCAAAATAGAGTCAGTGACAACAAGAAAAAAAAAACCCTCCCAGATACAGAGAAAAATTCAGTATGTCACAAGATGCACGAACCATTCAAAAGTTGCCAAACAATCCATTGAATCACAGATTAGAAAAGCAGCCATTTCCTAGTAGAAGTAATGAAAACATGAACATACAAAGAAGGCTTGGAGAAGACTGGAAATGATCTCTTGCTCTGAGTGGTAGTTACATGGCTAATATACACCTGGTGAAAATCAATTGAGCCTGAAAATTAAGTGTTCATTTTCTATGTATATATGACCCAATAATAAAAATTGTAAAAGCCAAATAGAAAAAGTTATTTTGTTATAGTTCAATTAAAATACACATTTTAAGCTATTTTGATTAATATAATGAGTACCTAAAACTTTTAAATGTTCCTATATCTCATTTGAATTCTAGCTCTAAGTAGGAAAAGCACCAAGGGATCCATTGTGTTAGTCATTTTTTCTCACTGATGTGACATCCTACAGAAGAACATTTTATTTTGGCTTTCCATTGGGAGCATACTGTCATTGAGAGGAAGGCTTGGTGAAGGAGTTACAGGTGGCTGGTCACATTGCCTCTGCAGCTCCAAAGCAAGAAGAGATCAATGCTGTTTCTAACTTACCTTCCCCTTTACTCTTTCTTGAGTTAAAAAGCCCAGCCCATGTGGACAGTTCTCCTGATGTTCAGGGTTGTCATACCTACCAGTTTTCTTGAGAACTATCCTCTCTGACTCATACACAGGGCTTCCTAGGTGATTCCAAACAAAGCTGTTAATACTGAAGAACAACAGTAATAATAATTACATGCTCACAGGGGGTCTTCACTTGTCACATTGAAAGCCTTGCATACTTTCTGTTGTGGTTTTCAATGAAGTACAACAGACAGCAGTGTTTTAATAGGTAATTAATAATGAGTAGAAGCAATAAAATTAAGAATGAAGAGATTTTTAGAATAATCTCTACCATTAAAGACTATGTGATACTTTCCAAAAGACTTTATTTTCTATATATTCTTTTTTAATTATTGTTTTATTTTATTTTATTTTTTTAATTTTTTATTAATTACACTTTATTCATTTTGTATCCCCCCATAAACCCCTCCCTCCCTCCTCCCCTCCCGATCCCACCCTCCCTCCCCTTTCTGAATGCATGCCACTCCCCAAGTCCACTGATAGGGGAGGTTCTTCTCTCCTTTCTGATCTTAGTCTATCAGTTCTCATCAAAAGTGGCTGCATTGTCCTCTACTGTGGCCTGGTAAGGCTGCTCCCCCCTCAAGGGGAGGTGATCAACAAGCAGGCCAATCAGATTATGTCAGAGGCAGTCCCTCTTCCCATTACTATGTAACCCACTTGGACACTGAACTGCCATGGGCTACATCTGTGCAGGGGTTCTAGGTTATCTCCATGAATAGTCCTTGGTTGGAGTATGATTCTCTGGGAAGTTCCCTGTGTTCAAATTTTCTTGTTCTGTTGCTCTCCTTGTGGAATTCCCATCCCCTCCAGCTCTTAACTATTTCCCACTTCTTACATAAAATTCCATTCACTCAGCCCATCAGTTGGCCATCAGACTCAGCATCTGCTTTGACAGTCTTTACTGCAGAGGCTTTCAGAGGCCCTCTGTGGCAGGTTCCAAGGTTGTTTCCTGTTTTCTTCTGGCTTTCAGAGACCCTCTGTAGCAGGTTCCGAGGTTGTTTCCTATTTTCTTTTTCTTCTGATGTCCATCCTCTTTGCCTTTCAGGATGGGGATTGAACATTTTAGTTAGGGTCCTCTCTTTTGCTTAGTTTGTTTAGATGTACAGATTTTAGTGGGTTTATTATATGTTGTATATTTATATGAGTGAGTATATACCATGCGTGTCTTTTTGCTTCTGGGACAACTCACTCAGGATGATCCTTTCCAGGTCCCACCATTTACCTGCAAATTTCATGATTTCCTTATTTTTCATTGCTGAATAATACCCATTGTATAGATGTGCCACAGTTTCTGTATCCATTCTTCAGTTGAGGGGCATCTGGGTTGTTTCCAGCTTCTGGCTATTACAAATAAAGCTGCTACAAACATGGTTGAACACATGTCCTATTTGTGTACTTGAGCCTCTTTTGGGTATATGCCTAGGAGTGGTATGGCTGGATCTTGAGGAAGCGCTATTCCTAGTTGTCTGAGAAAGCGCCAGATTGATTTCCAGAGTGGTGTACAAGTGTACATTCCCACCAGCAGTGGAGAAGGGTTCCCCTTTCTCTACAACCTCTCCAGCATGTGTTGTCCCTTGAGTTTTTCATCTTGGCCATTCTGATGGGTATAAGGTGAAATCTCAGGATTGTTTTGATTTGCATTTCCCTAATGGCTAATGAGGTTGAGCATTTCTTTAAGTGCTTCTCTGCCATTCGATATTCCTCTACAGAGAATTCTCTCTTTAGCTCTGTTCCCCATTTTTTAAGTGCATTACTTGGTTTGCTGCTATTCAGCTTGTTTAGTTCTTTATATATACTGGATATGAGTCCTGTGTCAGATAGAGGGTTGGTGATGATTCTTTCCCAATCTGTAGGCAGTCGCTTTGTTTTGATGATGGTGTCCTTTGCTTTACAGAAGCTTTTCAGTTTCATGAGGTTCCATTTATTGATTGTTGCTCTTAGAGCCTGTGCTGTTGGTGTTTTGTTCTGGAACTTGTCTTCTGTACCAACGAGTTCTAGGGTATTCGCCACTTTTTTTTCTAGCGGATTTAGTGTGTCTGGTTTTATGTTGAGGTCTTTGATCCACTTGGACTTAGTTTTGTGCAGGGTGATAAGTATGGATCTATTTTCATTTTTCTACATGTAGACATCCAGTTGGACCAGAACCATTTGTTGAAGATGCTATCTTTTTTTTATTGTATGGTTTTGGCATCTTTGTCAAAAATCAGGTGTCCGTAAGTGTGTGGGTTTATTTTTGGGTCTTCTGTTCGATTCCATTAATCCAAAATTCTGTTTCTATGCCAGTACCATGCAGTTTATATTCCTGTTGCTCTAGAGTACAGCTTGAGATCAGGGATGGAGATACCTCCAGAAGATCTTTTGTTGTAGAGGATTGTTTTAGCAATTCTCGGTTTCTTGTTATTCCATCCGAAGTTGAGAATTTTTCTTTCCAGGTCTGTAAAGAATTGTGTTGGCAATTTGATGGGAATTGCATTAAATCTGTAGATTGCTTTTGGTAAGATGGACATTTTTACTATGTTAATCCTGCCAAGCCATGAGCATGGGATATCTTTCCATCTTCTCATACCTTTTTCTAATTCTTTCTTCAGAGACTTGAAATTTTTTTCATACAAGTCTTTGACTTGCTTGATTAGGGTTACACCAAGGTACTTTATGTCATTTGTGGCTATTGTGAATGGTTTTGTTTCTCTAATTTCTTTCTCAGCCCTTTTGTCTTTTGTATACAGGAGTGCTACTGATTTTTTTGAGTTAATTTTGTATCCAGCCACTTTGCTGAAGGTGTTTATCAGCTGTAGGAGTTCCCTGGTAGAGTTTTTGGGGTCACTCATGTATACTATCATATCATCTTCAAATAGTGATAATTTGATTTCTTCCTTTCCCATCTGTATCCCCTTGATCTCCTTCGACTGTCTTATTGCTCTAGCAAGGACTTCCAGCACTATGTTGAAGAGATAAGGAGAGAGTGGGCAGCCTTGTCTTGTCCCTGATTTTAGTGGGATTGCTTTAAGTTTCTCTCTGTTCAGTTTGATGTTGGCTATAGGCTTGCTTTATATCGCCTTTACTATGTTTAGATATGTGCCTTGTATCCCTGATCTCTCCAGTACTTTAAACATGAATGGATATTGGATTCTGTCAAATGCTTTTTCATCATCTAGGAAGATTATCATGTGTTTTTTTTTCTTTCAGTTTGTTTATATGGTGGATCACATTGATGGATTTCAGTATATTGAACCACCCCTGCATACCTGGGATGAAGCCTACTTGGTCATACTGGATAATATCTTTGATGTGTTCTTGGATTCGGTTTGCAAGTATTTTGTTAAGTATTTTTGCATCAATGTTCATAAGGGAGATTGGCCTGAAATTCTCTTTCTTTGTTGAGTCTTTGTGAGGTTTAGGTACCAAGGTGACTGTGGCTTCATAGAATGAGTTTGGTAATATTCCTTCTGTTTCTATTTTGTGGAATAGATTTAGGAAAATTGGAGTTAGCTCTTCTTTGAAGGTAGAATTCTGTGCTAAAGCCATCTGGTCCTGGGCTTTTTTTGAATGGGAGACTTTTGATGACTGCTTCTATTTCTTTGGGGGATATAGGACTATTTAATTGATTTACCTGGTCCTGATTCAGCTTTGGTAAATCAAATCGATCAAGAAAATTGTCCATTTCATTTAGATTTTCAAATTTTGTGGCATATAGACTTTTGAAGTAAGTCCTAATGATTGATTGGATTTCCTCAGTGTTTGTAGTTATGTCCCCATTTTCATTTCTGATTTTGTTGATTTGGGTGGTGTCTCTCTGCCTTTTTATCTTGGCTTGATTTTCTCAAAGAACCAGCTCTTGGTTTCATTGATTCTTTGAAGTGTTTTATTTGTTTCTAATTGATTGATTTCAGCCCTGAGTTTGATTATTTCCAGCCATCTACTCTTTTTTGGTGTGTCTGCTTCTTTTTCTATGTTTTTTAAGTGGGCCATTAAGTTGTTTGAATGAGCTGTCTCGAATTTCTTCTTGAAGGCACTTAGTGCTATAAACTTTCCTCTTAGCACTGTTTTCATTGTGTCCCACAAGTTTGGGTATGTTGTGTCTTAATTTTCATTGAGTTCTAGGAAGACTTTAATTTCTTTCTTTATTTCTTCTCTGACGCAGCTGTCATTTAGTAGCATGTTGTTCAGTTTCCATGTGTGTGTAGGCTTTTTGCTGTTTCTGTTGTTGTTGAAGTCCAGCTTTATTCCATGGTGATCAGATAGGATACAAGGGATTATTTCAGTCTTCTTGTATCTGTTGAGGCTTGCTTTGAGACGAACTATATGGTCTATTTTGGAGAAGGTTCCATGAGGTGCTGAGAAGAAGGTAAATTCTTTTGTGTTTGGGTGTAAAGTTCTGTAAATGTCTGTGAGGTCCATTTGATTCATGACCTCTGTCAGAGATATTGTTTCTTTGTTTAATTTCTGTTTTGTTGACCTGTCCTTTGTTGAGAGTGGGGTGTTGAAGTCTCCCACTATTAATGTGTGGGGATCTATATGTGGTTTAAATTTTATCAATGTTTCTTTTACAAATGTGGGTGCTCTTGTATTTGGGGCATAGATGTTCAGGATTGTGCTGTCTTCCTGGTGCAATTTTCCCTTGATGAGTATGAAGTGTCCTTCCCCATCTCTTTTTATTAATTTTGGTTGAAAGTCTATTTTATCAGATATTAGAATGGCTACTCCTGCTTGCTTCTTGGGTCTGTTTGCTTGGAAAGTTGTCTTCCAACCTTTTACCCTCAGGTAATATCTATCTTAGTGCCTTACGTGTGTTTCTTGTATGCAACAGATTGCTGGGTTTTGTTTACATATCCATTCTGTTAATCTGTGTCTTTTTACTGGAGAGTTGAGTCCATTGATGTTGAGAGAGATTAATGACCAGTGGCTGTTAGATCCTTTGATTTTGATGTTGGCTGTGTTCATGTTGTGTGCTTGGTTGCTTTTTGTTTTACTGTAGTAAGGTTAATTATTTCCTGTGTTTTCTTGACAGAAGCTAATTTTCCTGGGTTTTATTTTCCCTTCCAGTGTTTTCTGTAATGCTGGATTTGTGTGTAGGTATTGTTGAAATTTGTTTTTGTCATTGAATATCTTGTTTTCTCTGTATATGATGACTGAGAGTTTTGCAGGGTATAGTAGCCTGGGTTGACATCTGTGTTCTCTTAGGGTCTGCATGATATCTGTCCAGACCCTTCTGGCTTTCATAGTTTCTGTTGAAAAGTCAGGTGTGATTCTAATGGGTTTGCCATTATATGTTATTTGGCTTTTTTCCCTTTCAGCTTTTAGTATTTTTTTCTTTGTTCTGTATACTTCCTGTTTTGATTATTATGTGGCGGGAGGATTTTCTTTTCTGGTCAAATTTGTTGGGTGTTCTGTAGGCCTCATGTATCCTTATTTGCTTCTCCTTTAACTTGGGGAAATTTTCTTCAATGATTTTGTTGAAAATATTTTCTTGGCCTTGGAGAGGGAGTCTTCTTTTTCCTCTATACCTATTATTCTTATGTTTTGTCTTTTCATATTGTCTTGGATTTCTTGGATGGTCTGTGTCAGAAATTTTTTGGATTTAACATTTTCTTTGACAGATACATCGATTTCTTCCATTGTATTGTCTACCCCTGAGAGTCTTTCTTCCATCTCTTGTAGTCTGTTGGTTATGCTTACCTCTATAGTTCCTGTTTTCTTCCCTAAATTCTTCCTCTCCATTATTTCCTCCATTTGTGTTTTCTTTAATTTTTCTAGTTCTATCTTCAGGTCTTGACTTGTTTTGTTTACTTCCCTCATCTCTCTGCTTGTATTTTCCTCTTTTTCTTTTAGTTCCTTCAACTCTGTCTCTTTGATTTCTTTCAGTGATTTAATTATTTCTTCTCTGAAGGCCGCAAGCTGTTTGGCTGCATCTTCCTGTATTTCTTCATGGATGGCCATAATCTGCTTGTCTTTAACTTCCTCCATTTCTGTATGGATAGCCATGATATTTTTGGTTTTATCTTCCTCTAATTCTTTACATATTTTATTTGTTTCCTCTATAATCCTCTTCATCAGCATAGATGTAAGGTCATCTTCTTGATTTTCTATTATGCTGAGTTGTCCAGGGCTGTTCACCCCTGGATGGCTGGGTTCTAGAGATGCCATATTGCTCTGTCTTTTGTTGGTTGAGCTTTTATGCTGACCTGTACCCATTGGGCTGATGTAGGTGTTGGCTGTTAGTTTCTGTGCTTCCTGGAGTCCTGAGGTAGGGAGTATCCCCTTGGCCGGAAGATGATTTTTCCTGAAGGAGTCATCCTCTGCTTTTTGGTTATGGTCATTGTATGGCCAGTGTTTCTCAGGAATTGCCACTGCTCACCTCAGGTTTATAGCCCTGAGTAGTAGCTGTCGTCTTTGTTAGGCAGGGGGGGATCTCCTCTTACCCATAGAAGTTCTCAAGACAGCTGCCCCACTGCTGGGTTTCTCGTTATAAATTTAGTGTGCTGCTGCTCACTAAATTTCCAGGTACAGTCCTCTTGAAGAACCTGCTGATTCCCTAGCTGTGGGGTTTTCTCCCAACAGGGAAAATCAGTCTGTTATCCTCGGGCTCACAGTTCTGTCTGGGAAAGTGAGAGGTGTGCCCAGCAAGTCTCTGGGCCAGTGGCTGAGTGCTCCGCTCTGGGCCTGGAGAATGTGCCCTAGGTTGAGTTGGCACCTGGGGGTGCTGCTCTGGTCTGGAGGCTGGGTGCCTCACTCTGGACCAGAAGCTGTGTGTCCCTGTCTGTGATGGCGGCTGCAGGCACTGCTCTGGTCCAGAAGCTGTGGGTGCAGGGATGAAGGACCAGGGATTCCCCAGTTTTAACAGTCTAGCTAGGGATAACTGGTTGATCCTTGTCACAGTATCTGACAGCTGCTGTAATGGCTCTCTGGCTTTTGTAGGTCTGAGGCTGCAGCTGTGTGTCTCAGTGCCCTAGGGGAACTCAATAATGGCGGCTGAGCACAGCGCTCCTGCCTGCATTAGAGCCTAGAGTCTGTGTGAATCCAGGAAGTCTTTTGGTGCTAGGTGTCCTGAGAGTTAGACCTGATGATCGCCTCCGCTGGGGTTTCCTCCTGCCAGAGACACCCAGTGTTTGCTTTGGGGACCGCTGTTCTGTCTGGGGTGGCGAGTAGAACCCACAGGCACAGATGCCCACTTGTGGCTCCGCCTTTCTGGCCTTTGGGAGCCTTGGCGGCTGCCTAAACTGGGTAATTTTCCCAAGACCTTTTCGGGGTGGGGGTGTTGGCTGAGTGCTCTGAGATCAGACCAGCCTATTGTTTTATTTTTATATTAATTACAGTTTATTCACTTTGTATCCCAGCTATAGCCCCTCCCTTATTCTCTCCAAATCATACCCTCTCTTCCTCATCTCTGCCCATGCCCCTTTCCAAGTCAACTGGTAGGAGAGGTCCTCTTCCCCTTCCATCTGACCCTAGCTTATCAGGTCTCATTAGGACTGCCTCCATTTTCCTCCTCTGTAGCCTGGTAAGGCTGCTCCCCCAGCAGTAAGGCTGGGGGAGGTCAAAGAGCCAGCTACTGAGTTCATGTCAGATACAGTCCCTATTACCCTTACTAGGAAATCCACTTGGATACTGAGCTGCCATGGGCTACATCTGTGCAGGGGTTCTAAGTTATCTCCATGAATGGTCCTTGGTTTGAGTATCAGTCTCAGAAAAGACCCCTGGGCCCAGTTATTTTGGTTCTGTTCCTCTCCTTGTGGAGCTCCTGTCCTTTCCAGGTCATACAACTCCCCCTTCTTTCATAAGACTCCCTGCACTCTGCCCAAAGTTTGGCTATGAGTCTCAGCATCTGCTTAGATACACTGCTAGGAAGAGCCTTTTAGAGGCCATCTGTGTAGGTTCCTGTCCATTTTTCCTTTTTTTCCCTCTTCCAGTGTCCATACCATTTGTCTTTCTGAGTGAGGATTGATCATCTTGCTTAACTATATGTTCTTTTCCATACATTATGTAATCTACACATGATATATATGCTTGCATACACCATAAAATAGCATACACTCTCAGAAGGTACCT
The DNA here is from genome assembly GCF_907164565.1 of Psammomys obesus. Classification (NCBI taxonomy): domain Eukaryota; kingdom Metazoa; phylum Chordata; class Mammalia; order Rodentia; family Muridae; genus Psammomys; species Psammomys obesus. Next base: position 8,957,630 of record NW_026591643.1, on the reverse strand, counting down.
TTTGTTTTTAGCTTCTATGAATTTTCAAAATTGTTTGTTGTTGTTTTTGTTTGTTTGTTTGTTTACTGTATTTTTGGTTGTGAGCCTAGCCTTTAATACTTAGCAATCTCTCCATTCCCTGTTTTCTATCGTAAAGCAGCCCCTCACATTCTTCTGTCATGTCTGGCATCCCATAAACCATAAGCTGAAGTATGTCCCAAGCTTTCTTAGTTGTTTCCTAGTGTCTGTCATCAGCATACCATACAAAAGCAATTTATGAAAAGAAACAACTATATTATTTATAAATTATAATATAGATAAACAATTAGATAAATAAGAGACAGATATAGAGATATTAAAGGCATCAATATTTAATGCCTTTAAGTCCATTTCTTAAAGAAGGAAGAACAGACTGTCTCAATCATAGTAGGAAGAGCTTCAATCACCTATCACTGTATGGATGGTGATGGACTGGAAAAGAGAAAAATAAATCCAGAGCTATAATCTTCAAACACCGAAATCAGTTACCCATATCCTCCATCTGAGGCACATTTTGTAGAACGTCTCCATCCCCCCAGAGTTCTGAACCATCTCCATCTCAGAAAGAATGCTCAGAACATGAAGCTGTTAGGAACATTTGAAGTTCAAAGGATGACTAACATGCTCATTTGAACACAAACCACTTCTAAAAAGATCAAAATTTTTACAATGAATTTCTATCAACACTCCAAAGCATAGATATTTGCTTCATGGGACCAAATAAATTTTATAGCCATTTTTCTCAATAGCTGACATCTTATCACTCACTTTAAAATGGTCATGGTGGGAGAATTTATTCCACAAAACTTAACAGATGCCAAACTTCAAGTCAGGCTTCGTAGCCTCTGAAAACTTGGTTGTTCAATATTTCTTTAGAATCCTGAAAGTTTGGATTGCTCAGGTTTTCCCTAGAATTGATGAAAACTTTGCTGAAGGAATCATGATAGGAGCAGAGTTTTAATAACAAGGAAAAAGAGTAAGCAGAGGAAAGGTTAAGCAACTGAATATATTAAAAATTATTTTTTACATGTTGCAAAAAAGTCATCCATCTTAGCCAAAGACATAATTTTCAGGTTTCTTGCAAACAGTCCAATATGGTCTGCAGCCATCCCTCTGCTTATCCCTTATGCCAGCGACTGTCCTTTGTGCGAAGGGCTTTGATTACACTGCCCTTTGTGTTTGAATTACTTTTGTTTCCATTTGTCACATTCCCAGAAATCTGAATCTTTGGGGACAACTTAAATGCTCTCTCATTTCAGAGAAATGTCTTCTTGATCATGTAAGTTTTAAGGCCTTTCAATATTTTAATCTTTAACATCGCATTTTTCTCCATTTAGGGACTGTTGCTAAGTGTGCATCAATTTCACCCTCTTTTAAAAGAATTAAAGTTATGGTCATAAGTATTCAACTTAAATTCCAGAACTTGGCAGTACACATTTAATGAACATGTTTGAGATGAAGAAGGGAACAGAAAAGAAAGAGGAGGGTAGAGAGAAGAAAAGGAAGAGAAGAAAGCAAGCAGAAAAACGAATCAGGGTAAAAGATAAATAATGAATTAGTCTAATGGGTAACAAATGCTTTTTCTCTGGAATAAATTAAATTGAACATTACAGGAGTGGTGAATGGCCAGAACTCCATGCATGAACAGAATAGCAGAACTTATTTCGTGAGTCGTGGATTTATTTACTTACACACACACACACACACACACACACACACACACCACACACACACACACACACTTCTTTAAACTTGTATTTACTATCCAACAAGGAATTGCAGAGGATCCATTTCATACTTTGATACTAGAAACTAAACACTAAAAAACAAAACAGAGTATCTATTTTCATTCTTCGGTTAGGAGTGAATGGAAAGCATACATTACAAATTCAACACAATACACGTACATAGAGTCTATGAAAGCACTAGAAACCCTCATTTAACATTGTGTTGGATGCATGGTCTGCAATTTTGTTTGAAACTGGGAACGACTGGAGTACGAGTCAGCTCAGGGTGACCATTAAAAAAAAATCAGGAGGTACAAAGGAGTTGCGTGAGACATGTGCAGATCCTTTTAGTCTGGGAGAAAAGTACACGGTGTAAAGGTGATAGAAAATGACAAGTTTAAGAAATGGAAGGAAGTCTGGTTCTGGTGGTCCTGATGGAGTTGAGAAAGTAAAAGGATCAGAGGAGCTGCTAAATCTGCAGAGGTTAGCAGAGACCATGCCGTGAGAGAGACGAACAATCATGAATTGTATCCTTTAGACAGTAGGTAGTCCATGAACAGTCTCAGTCATACACTCAAGCTACACATTTAGAAGACCTTTCTGGCCCCATTAGAGAAATAATTGGGAATGCGGAATCTGGAGAGAGTTAACCTAAGTTGGAAGTCTTTTCAAGTAATCCAAAGAGAGTTGATGCTGAACTTAGGGCATCCGAAGAGCTCCAGACTCACAGTGTATCACAGCAAAGGCCTAAATTAAAAACAGAGTTCCTGATGGAGTTATTTTCAGCTGTTCCCAGCCACCTCCACCACTTCCTTCACACACACACACACACACACACACACACACACACACACACACACATACACACACAGGCACGCACGCACACACACACGCACACACGCACACACGCACACGCACACACGCACACACGCACACACGCACACACACACACACACACACACACACACACAAGGGTCTTAAACAAAATAGTTTCACTTTCCAACATTCTCTACATATTTTGCCATTGAGTCCTGGAAAACATCTTTTCAAATCACCCTGTGGTGAGAACCTTAGAAAGAAGCAAATATGGATGGAAATTCACATTTATACACAAAAGATACACACACACACACACACACACACAAAATTTTGAGACATTTATGAGAATGGAAGTGATGAAAGAATCCCTCATTTCTCACTTCTATGACATACATGACCTACCTCTAGCCAGTTTCAAAGAAACAAAGGATAACTCAAGAATTCCTTTGGAAAAATTACCATTCACTCTAATGTGACTAGACTGTTTCCATGGTTATTCAAGTTCTTTTATATTGTGATAATTTCTCAAAATAGAATTTCCTTTTTGTCTCCTTTTGTTGTGTGTAGCTATTCACGCTCACAGAGGCAACTTGGGTCAAAAAATAAACACATAAAGATAACGTAAAATTAAAGACTCAGTCTTTTGGGTATTTTCTGACTTCCTGCTGTTTGCTATCCTCAGGATATTGTTGAGACTTTTAAGAGATGCGTACAACAGAGTGTCAGTGTGGGGGTTGAAGGAAAGAAAATCGTAGACTTTAGGTTTTTAAAAAGTATACAGGCATTTTAGACAAGTAGAACATTAATATAGTACTCAATAATCCCAAATCTTTGGAGCCCATGCCATGTCCTCAAACATTCATTTATTTTTCTCAATTAAAGGCTATTTCATATCCAAAGGTGGAGAATTAAGCCAACCACCTTGCAGCTCAGAGGAAGCTCAGCTGGTTACGACTTCGCAGCAGCATCTGCATGTGCTAAACATGCATTTGAGGACCGGGACAAGTATTACTTTTTGCTGCTATTTAAACAGCATAATCTTCATTGATTTTCAGAGAGAGGCAACCAGAAATCTGGGTTGATGCCATTTATGCTTTGGGTTTAAAGTACAGGGATGCTAAAACAAACAAACGAAACAGGAACATGTTTGAAAAATTGCTACCCCAAGGGCAGGAGTAAGAATGCTGCTACACCACAGCCTGCAGCTGGAAATCCTGGGAAGAGTGGGGGGGAAAGAGGGAAGGATAGAAGGACCCAGAGGGGCAAGAGCGCTGCAAGAAGACCAGCAGAGTCAACTAACCTAGATTTACCTGTGGGATAACAGAAATGGAAGCACCAACCAAACAGCATACATAGACCGTACCTAGGCCCCATATACATATTTGATGGATGGGCAGTTTGATCTTCCTCATGGTTGCCTATGAGCTGAGCCGGTGCTGTCAATGACATGGATTCTATGGCAGCTTTTGATCACTTTGCCCTGGCCGGGCTGCCTTGCCTAACCATGTGGACTCAGAGGAGCTCAGTCCTGATGTGACTTGATGTGCTGAGGTGGGCTGGTGGAGAGTGTCTCCTTTTCTGAGGACAAGGGAAGAGGAGATGGGTGAAGAGAGTGGGAGAGAGGACAGAGGCGCTCTGATCGAGAGCTAGAGTAAATACATTGATTAAAAATAAATTTTAAGAAAGAGAGAGAATGCTGGTACATATCGGACAGAGCTCAGGTCAACTCCCCAAACAGAGAATGCCGGACCCTAAGACAATGCTACCTTCTATGCTGCTGTGTGCACAAAATCCTGACTTAGAGATTCTGAAGTCACACGGACTGCGTGCTCTGGATTAATCATTAGGACTCACAATTGCTTTTATAGTTGAAAGTGCGAGAGAACATTTAGTGAATTGTTGAAAAGACATTGAGGATCTCAGGAGACTCACTCTGTATTCCATACAGGTCAAAGTTTAAAATTCCACTAGCCAGGTGAATCTTGTATGGTTGTTTTGTCACTCACATGTGGATTAAATACTATTTTTCAGTGTATCATGAAGCATCACTATTATCCAATAACAAACAAAATAGAAAGGTCCAAAATTTATTCACTTCCTGTTCTAACAGGTATTGAAATAAATAATTGTTAATAATAGTTAGAGTATCACTATATTTAAAGAAATCGATTTTTATTTATGGGTATATTACAAATTAAAACACATTTTTTTTGACTGAGAGACAGAGAGTGAGAGAGAGTTTTGCTGTATAGCTCTTTGTTCTCTGGAACGTACGATGTAGACCAGGATAGCCTAGAAATCATAAGGGTCTACCTCTCTCTAATCCCAGGGTTTGAAGACTAAAGGCATGCGCCACCATACTTGAAAAGAAAAATAAACTTACTATGTTGTAAGTGACGATTAATATTTACTATGGGTTTATCTTCTTGTAATGCTGCTGTATAACCAAATCACCTCACAGAGACTGGGTTTTTAGTTAACTTAGAACACAATGCTGGGCAATATTTACTCCCTCCTAAACCTCCAAGCCCTCAGTTTCCTAACATTTAGATTTCCCATATTATACTTACTTTTTGTGAAATGTTAGGTCTGGTTCATGCTCCATGTCCTCCAAGCTCTCTCCTCCAGCTCTGCTCTCCTTGCTCTCCCCTCACTCTCCTCCCACCCTTTCCTGTTCTCTAACTCCTCCCCTCTTTCTTGTCCTCTGGCTCCTCCCATTGCACAACATTGTATCTAGTTGCTTTATTTTGTCCTGTTTACACAAGAGTTGAGACAGGATGCTTATAATGAGTATCACAATGCAATATCCAGATTGAAACCAGAGTTGGGGGTGGGGAAATCAGCATTTGAATTAACAAGGGTAAGGCATACACATTTTAACAGAACATTATGCCAACATTACCGAGAAAAACAAAAAGAATGACTAGAACAAAATCTAGTAAGTGAGCGAAACTGTGCCCAGAACTTTGAACTGGTACACAGATTGTGAACCAACTACAGTTTCCAAGAGAAAAGCCTCTGTCTAAATACTGCTATCACATTCACTTAATGACACACAGGGCATACACTCACTCATCAGTGGATGTTAGACATGTAATACAGGATAATCATACTGAAATCTGTACACCTAGAGAAGCTAAGCAAGAAGGAGGACGCTGGGTAAGATGATGAATCTTCTTTCAGAAAGGCAAAGGGGATGGACTTTGGAAGTAGGAGAAAACAGGGAACAGGACAGGAGCCTACCACAGAGGGCCTCTGAAAGCTTTACCCATCAGTGTATCAAAGCAGATGCTGAGACTCAGAGACAAACTGTGGGCAGAGTGCAGGGAATCTTATGAAAGAAGGGGGAGTTAGAAACCCCTGGAGGGGACAGGAGCTCCACAAGGAGAGCAACAGAACCAAAAAATCTGGGCCCAGGGTTTTTTTCTGAGACTGATATTCCAACCAAGGACCATTCATGGGTATAACTTAGAACCCCTGCTCAGATGTAGCCCATGGAAGCTCAGTGTCCAAGTGGGTGTCCTAGTAATGGGAACAAGGACTGTCTCTGACATGAACTCAGTGGCTGGCTCTTTGATTACCTCTAGCTGAGGGGGGAGCAGCCTTACCAGGCCACAGAGGAAGACAATGCAGCCAGTTCTGGTGAGACCTGTTAGGCTAGGATCAGATGGAAGGGGAGGAGGACCTCCTTTATCAATGGACTTGGGGAGGAGCATGGGACGTGATGAAGGAGGGTGGAATTGGGAGTGGATAAGGGGGGGACTACAGCTGGGCTACAAAGTTAATAAACTCTAATTAATAAAAATAAAATTAAATTAAAAAAGAAAAAATTTACGGTGCTAGATGACGGTTCAGCAGGTAAAGATGATGGCACTTAGAGTTAACTAAAAATGAGTTCAGTCTACAGGACACACATTTTAGGAGAGTTCACACACACACACACACACAAACACACATGCATGTGTATGTGCATAATAATTTTTAGAGAAGGAGTTTTATTATTTAATTTGAATACAGAACAAATTTTCACATTTGATATGTGTGTGTGTTATCTTATCCTGCTCCTACTCACTTCTCCATATCCCCACTGTGTTCACCCTCACCACATCTGACTGCTCTACTCTATCTTGGCAAATAGCCACCCTCCCACCATGCGTATATCTGCATAATACAGAAAGCCTGAGGTAGTTGTCTTTCTGAGCGTGGCTTACTTTATTTAATGTGATACTCTCCAGTTCCATCAATTCTGTAGAAAATTAGATAATTTTATTTTTGTTACTGTGAAATAAATTTATATAATGTATTGTATACATAGGACATCCATCCTTCCTCTTCCCATGTTGGTTACATATCTTGGACATAGGTGATGTAACCATAAACGTTGGTATGTGACTATCCCTGTTACAGTCACAGGTTTAATTCCTGTCAAGTACACAGCCAAGAATCAGCCATATACCACTTCCATTCTAATTGTTTGTAGAAGCTCCACACTGCTTTATTTAGCGCCTGAAGCTCTTTCCACCAGGAATGGGTAAGTGTCCTTTTCCCCATGCCCTCACCAATATTTACCAGTATTTGTTCCTTTCCTTGATGATAGCCATTCTCAATGAGATAACATGGAATTACAAAATAGTGTTAATTTCTATCTCATCTCCCTGATGAATAAGGTTGTTGATCATGTTTTTTGATATATAATGACCATTTATAAGTTTTTGCAATTAGTTGGCTCATTTATTGATTGATGTTTGAGCTTGTTTTGATATTTAATTCTTGGAGCTCTTTGTAGGTCCTCAATATTTATCCTCTGGTAGTTTTAAAATTGGCATAATATCTCTCACATTATGTAGCTTGATCTCTTTGCTCTGTTGAGTGTTTCTATGCAGCGTAGAAGCCTTTTAATTTCATGCAATCTGATTTGTGAATCTGAGATTACTTCCTTTGTTACAGGACACGTTTTCAGAAATCTTGTGGTGCTTATATCTTACACTGTCTCCTTTATATTTTTCTCCCACAGTTTCATAGTTTTGGGTCTCATGTTTAGGTCTTTCATTATTTATTTTATTTATTTTTATTGTGTCAGGTTAAGGACAGGATCTCATTTCATCTTTCTACATAGAATCTACAGTTTCCCCACCACTATTAATTTAAGAGGCAACTATGCTTTTCAAATCCTTGTTAATGACTGTGGCTGTAGCTGCTTGGTTTGTCTGTGTCCTCTAACAGCACTGGTTCTCAACTTGTGAGCACTGACTCCTTTGTTGGAAGAACGACCCTCTCACAGGGGTACCCTAAGATAATCAGAAAACAGATATTTTCATTATACTTCACAACAGCAGCAAATTTGAAGCTTTAAAGAAGCAAAGGAAATAGTTTTATGGTTGGCAGTCATCACAACCATAAAAGTCATCACATCAACGACCACAGCATTAGGAAGGTTGAGAGCCACAGCCTTATACTCTTCCATCAGCATCAATACCGCACTGGTGTATTTACCAGTGTACTTAGATGCTACACATAATGCTACATCTAATACTTCTCTTGCAGTTTATTGTTGCTTGGCCAATTCAGTATTTCCTACTCATTGTGAGAGTTAGGATTTTGTTTTTAGTTTTGTGAAGGAGATGATTGGAATTTTGATAGGAATTTCATTGAATCTGTATATAAATTTCTTTAAAACAACCATTTTTACAAGTTTGAATCTATTAGTTAACAAGCACAGGAAGTCTTTCCATCTTCTAGTGTTTTCTTTTATGTTTCTACTGTATTTTAAAACTTTCATCATGTACATCTTACAACTCCTCAGTTAGTTTTATTCTTAGTTACTGATTTTGACTTTGTTTTCAATGAGCCACTTTTCTTCCTTCCTTCCTTCCTTCCTTCCTTCCTTCCTTCCTTCCTTCCTTCTTTCTTTCCTTTCTTCCTTCCTCTTTCTCTCTGTCTCTCTGTCTCTGTCTCACTTTCTCAGCTTTCTTCCTTGGATCATTTAGTATTGATATATAGAAAAGCTATAATTTTTTAATATTGATTTTATACTCTGCTACTTGCTAAAAGTGCTTTGAGATTTAACAGTTTTCTACAAGACTTCTTGTGGTCATTAAAGAATAAACTCATGTCTTTGTCAAATGAGGTTACTCTGATCTCTTCCTTTTCTTTTTCTAGATTTATATTGTTCTAGATAAGATTTCAGTTTCTCTTTTGCAGCAGTTAATCCTGCATCCCAAATATGTATATTATGGTCACAACAGCAGGGAAATTATAGTTATGAATTAGCAACAAAAATCATTTTATAGTTGCGGTCACCACAGTATAGAGAACCACTGTATGAAAGGATCGAAACGTTAGAAAGGTTGAGAAGAGCCGCTCCGTTGCAGAGCGAATTGATTCGCTCCAGCTTTGGAAGGACCGTCTTCCAGGGTTTCCGAGTTCTTTACAGTGTTTTCTGTAGGTTCATCCTAATTAGCCCTCATCGTATTGAGGCATCTTGCTTACCCTAATAGATTTTGCAGGCCTTTTGGCATTAAAAGATGATGAAATTTGTCAAAGGTCTATTCTTCATGTACTGAGATGACCGTGTGATTTCTGCCCTTTTGTTCTGTATTTTATTGATTGGGTGACAAGGTAAATGATCCTTGTAAACCTTGTATAATGATAGCTCTGAAACCTACTTGTCTGTGGTGGATGACCTTCCTAATGTGTTCTTGGATTCTGTTTTCAAGCATTTCTCTACATTTCTTGGGGATATTTATCTATGGTTTTCTTTTTGTGTTTTGTTCTTCTTTTGTCTGGATAGCAAGGTAGTAATAGTTTTTTTAGAATTAGTTTTGTAATGTTGTGTTCTCTCTCTTTTAAGGTACAATGTAAGCAGTGAACATCTTCCAGGGAAGCTGGAGGCACTCAGCTGTGAGGCTATCCAGTTCTGGGCTTTTTTCTATTAGTGGCATCATCACTTCTTTTTAATTTTTTCAAATTTATGGGCTTTTTTTTAAAAAATCTCCTTGATTTAATTTTAATATACCACATAAATCTAGTAATTTATTTATTCTAAGTTTTCCATTATGTTAAAAACACAAGTTTGTAAAGTAGTCACCAATGGTCAATTTTTTTTTCCTGGGAATTTATTGATTTTCTTCCCCCAAATAAATAACTTCTTGTTACATCAGCTCTGTATATTGTGATTTGGGTGTCCATTTCATTAGTTTATGCCTTGATATTTATAAATTCTCTTCATTAACTGCTTTTGGGTTCATTTTTACTTTTTTTATTATCGAGAATTAAGTTTTTTAATTAAGTTTCCTCTCTGCTTACTTAATGAACGTATTCAGAACTATAAAATTTCCTTTTATAATTATTTTATAATATTTCTATGAAAAGTCATACTTTCATTTTAATTTGATTTAATTTTTTTTATTTTCACTTCAATATCTTCAATTAAATGTCATTCTTCCTAGGAGTACATGGTTTAGTTTTCAAGTAGAAAAACTGAAAAATTTGTTCTTCCTGTTACCATCAATTTCTGACTTTATTCCACTATCTACTGGTGACACATAAGTCACTCAGTTTCTTTTACATTTATTCATGTGGCTGACTGAAAGTAAAAATATTCCCTATAGGCTCATGTGTCTGAACGTTTACCCTAGAGGGGTTTTGTTGTTTGGAAAGGTCAGGGAATCTTTTTAAAAATTATTAATTTACTCACTTTACATCCCAACTATAGCCCCCTCCCTTCCTCTCACCCAACCCTATTCCTCAGGAAAGGGGAGCCTGGCCTTCAACCCACCCCAGCACATCAAGTCGCATCAGAACCAAGAACATCCTCCTCTACTGAGGTCTGGTGAGGCAGCCCCACCAGGCGGAAGCTTCTCTTCCTCTGTTAACTGTGCACAGCTGTGATGTGATCTCTCATTGTTCTCTTCCAGCCCTCTTCTGTCATGCTTTTCCCTCCCTTATAGGTTTTCCTTCTGGAATCCTAAACACAAATACTTTCTCCTATAAGTTGGTTTGGGTCATGGTATTTAATTACAGCAACATAAAAGTAACTAGAAAAGTTAATAAATAATTACTGTGTTTCCTAGAATGTGCCCTGACCTATTTTTGAAGAGCTATATGGAATGCTAGGAAGAATTATATTCTCTGTGTGCTCTAAGAAATAACTATATATAAATATATATATGTATATATATATATATTTGTTAATAACATCTAATCTGATAGGTTAACTTATTCCTGAACTATGAAAACATAAATGTATTTTGAAGGTGTTCACAGCATAGGATATTAAAAACTAAGAAGAAGCGCAGAGCATGGGGAAAGGAACAAACAGGGAATAAAAAAGACTTGAAAATGAAACTGTATGAAGCAAGCCCATACAAGAGAATTAAGCAGATGCTGGAAGATAGGTATAAATAAGAATCAAAATATAAAAGTAAAAATCAGGAAGAAAAGATTACTTAAAATTTAATATTACATCATCACTATTTACCTCCCTTGTTTTGATGACTAGAACTTCATCTCTCCCTCAAATTGCCATTTGCAGCTGTTTATGCAGTTGGGAAGACACCTGGTAATCTCTATGTAAATCAAAATTAGCTAGAGTAGCCTGAGAGAGGCTTCTGCACTACAAAGGAATTCATTCTCCAGAGGAGTTTCCCAGTTTTCACTGTGGGTTGCCACATTAATGTCTTACCCCTCCTACAAACCAGCTGCAGCTTTCTTCAGGTGTAATGGAAGACAGTACTTTTCCTGTCAGTCTGGGCTGCTGATATATGCATTTACTTTTGATGATGAGTCCTCTCTATTCTCCAAGCTTCTGGCTGCTTTATCCCTGAAGAGTCCAAGTTCTTGTCTGAGCATATCTGTGTCTAAGACACTTTGCTAAATTCAGTGCTAATCCATTTGATGGAAGTGGTCAGGTCTCTAGGATTGGGGACATAAATCATTGCCATATTTTCTGCTTTCCTAGGTGAAGCCACTTACTGCCAGTGTGTCCCTTCTAAATGACACCCTGCTTTGCACTCAATTGGGAAAAAAGTGGTCCAGTAGATGGGAAATCCCTTTGTAACATCTGCCTCAGTAGCTCCAAGCAGACCATTGTCTACAATTTTGTTTTTGCCATAGTTTTCTTCCTCACTGTTTGTGGCATGGAGAAATGAAGCAGAGGGCCATTTATCTTTCCCTCCGAATTCGTGCAGCATTTTCAGCTAGAGACTAATGTTCCTTTGTAAATGCAATGTTAAAAATTTTAGATTTTAATGGCTTTCTTATTTTCCATTATTTACTCTGACATATCTTATCCTATTAATTTTGTAATTACTGCTTTTAAGTTGCAAGGTCTGAGCAATTCAGGGAAATATAACAAAATATTGGTAATGTTAAAAAATGGTTCATACAAAAAAATGGTTCATACACATAAGTAAGGCACAAAAGGAGGAAGGACATAGTCATGAAGAAAAAGTTTCAGCAAAAAGTAGGGGGTGAAATAGGTGAATAGGAGGAGAAATGACTAAAATTTATTACATAAATATATAACACCATCAAAGCAAGTAAATAATTAAGTCAAGAGCATGTTAACAATATAAACAAGTAATATAATCATACTAGTATTAAATGTTATCTTCCAGACTCCACAGAGAGGAAAGAAAGCTGTTATCTTTCATTTTTTCTTTGTCATCATATATTTTATAATATATAGAAGAAGCTGCAAGTTGGGATTTTTTTTCCAAAAATTTTGGACTTCCCAGAAACAAATTTGAGAATGGTGAATTTTTTTAAATTCTTTATTAATTACACTTCATTTACTTTGTATCCCCCCTGTGGTTCCCTCCCTCCTCCCATCCCAATCCCTCCCTTCCTCCACCCTCTGCATGCATGCCCCTCCCCAAGTCCACTGATAGGGGAGGTCTTCTTTTCCTTCCTTCTGATCCTAGTGAATTAGGTCACATCAGGAGTGGTAGCAGTGTCTTCTGTGGCCTGGTAATGCTGCTTCCCCCTCAGGGAGAGGTAATTAAAGAACAGGCCAATCAGTTCATGTCAGAGACAGTTCCTATTCATATAACAATGGAACCCACTTGGATACTGAACTGCCATGGGCTACATCTGTGCAGGGGTTCTAGGTTATCTCCATGCATGGTCCTTGGTTGGAGTATCAGTCTCAGGAAAGACCCCTGTGTCAGATTTTTTGGTTCTGTTGCTCTCCTTGTGGAGTTCCTGTCCTCTCCAGATCTTACTGTTTCCCACTTCTTTTCTAAGATTCTCTGCATTCTGCCCAAAGGTTGTCCATAAGTCTCAGCATCTGCATTGATAGTCTGCAGGGCAGAGCCTTTCAGAGGTCCTCTGTGTCAGGCTCCTGACTTGTTCCCTCTTTTCTTCTTCTTCTGATGTCCATCCTCTTTGCCTTTCTGGATAGGGATTGAGCCTTTTAGCAAGAGTCCTCCCTCTTGATTAGAAGACCGTGACATAAATCCACACACTTATGGACACCTGAGTTTTGACAAAGATGCCAAAACCATTCAATGGAAAAAAGACAGCATCTTCAACAAATGGTGCTGGTTTAACTGGATGTCTACATATAGAAAAATGCAAATAGATTCATATTTATCACCCTGTACAAAACTAAAGTCCAAGTGGATCAAAGACCTCAATATAAAACCAGACACACTAAACTGTTTCAAAGTAAAAGTGGGGAAGAACCTTGAACTCATTGGCACGAGAGACAACTTCCTGAACAGAACACTAACAGCACAGGCTCTAAGAGCAACAATCAATAAATGGGACTTCATGAAACTGAAAAGCTTCTGTAAAGCAAAGGACACTGTTGTCAGGACAAAACGACAGCCTACAGACTGGGAAAGGATCTTCACCAACCCTGTATCTGACAGAGGACTAATATCCATTATATATAAAGAACTAAATAAGTTAAGCAGCAAGAAATCAAGTAATCCAATTAAAAAATGGAGTACAGAGCTAAACAGAGAATTCTCAATAGAGGAATATTGAATGGCAGAGAAACACTTAGAGAATGGTGAATCTTAATTTGTATAGGAACACAGGGAATTTAGTATCTGTGTTGAACGTTGTTACAAAATACATAAAAGATGATGCCTCAACCTGAAACAATCTGCTGGGAAAGAGGGAAAAACACAAAAGTGCTGTACAGTATGTGAGCTATTCTGTTTCCTGTTTCCTGGCAGTTTCTTAAAAATGAGTGGAGGGAGCATTGAGAGAGAATTCTAAAGTATATGTTTGTGTAATTTTAATAGTTAATAAGATCTCAATATCATGACTGTATATCCATAGATTATATTTTTCTCAAATTTCTTAAAACTATATAAATACTATTTTGCTTTCATGTAAATATTCAGATAATTTAACATGTAAAATCTTCATTTCTGAACTTGGGACAGGAATCATCAGTTTCAAATACTGAGATTCATAAACTGAAAGTCTTGACCACATTTCCTAAATCTAAGAATGACCATTTTCTTTAGTTATTGCAGCCCAGAAGCCTGACTATTAAAAAAAAAAAAAAATTCTTCTTTGTCAGGCTGTGGCTACAGCTCATTGGTAAAGTACATGGTTACCAGGTTTCAGACCCTGAGTTCAGTCCTCAGTATCTACTCAGTGTATTTATCAATCAATATTCTCTTTTCATAGGTCATACTCTTTTTCTCTGAACTATATGAATCACATTCTCTTATTCTGAAAATTTCTCAAAGAACATTGGAGTAATAATGTGAAGGGTCGTAACAACAATAAAAATAATACCTCTATTACATATGGTGATGGCACAGGATAAACAAGCCCAGAATACATATCTGTGCTCTTAACTTCCTCTCTCCTCTTTGTGGTTGCTCTTTAAGTAGTCCAATTAAAACATTTAAAGGCCAGAGAAGGAGAATTAAACGAGCCACATTGTAGTTCACAGCAAAGTTATCTGGCCAGCATTTCTCAGCCTTATCTGCATAGACAAACCATGTGCTTTAAGATCAGGATAGAAGTGTGGCTTCACCCTATGATTTAAAGCTGAAATTAGCTATGCATCACTGATTCTCAAATAGAGGAAACCATGACACCACATTTCTGGGTTGACACCATCCATGCTAGCACATAGATACTAGGGAGTAGACATGCTTGAACAGTTGTAGCCCAAGGGCAGGAGTGAGAATCACAGCAGCTTTAGGGACCGGAACAGCAGGATTAGCTACCTCACTAACTCTGTATTATCAGCTTTCTTCCCAGTTCATCCAGGACCTTCAAAGGGTGGCTCAGACAATACTAACCCTCCAAGGACAGATTGACTCGCTGGCAGCAGTAGTACTTCAAAACCGATGCGGATTGGATCTCCTCACAGCTAAAGAAGGTGGCCTCTGCCTTTTCCTCCAGGAGGAATGCTGTTTTTATGTCAATCAGTCGGGTATAGTAAAGGACAAAATCCAACAACTCGAGACAGATTTACAAAAACGAGAGGAAGAGCTGGAGGTGTCTAGCTCTTGGGCCTTTCAAAATCCCATATGGAAATGGATTCTGCCCCTTATCTCACCTCTCTTGCTAGTTTTTCTGCTTTTGCTTTTTGCACCTTGCTTAATTAACTTCCTCTCTACATTTTTCCAACAACAAATACAAAAAATCTCTAACCAAACCATTAATCAGTTACTCTTACAGGATTATCAACCTCTGCCCACAAAACCAGATGACTATGACTCCGATGGTATGAACCAGCTGTATCCTGAGATGGACAACGCCCCTAATCAGCAGGAAGTAGCTTGAAGAGCAAAAGTCGTCCTTATGCCCTTCCCCCACCATCACTCCTTCCTGGCTCCCCACTTTTTAATAAAACAAACAGGGAGGAATGTTGGGATCAGTAAGCAGGCACTTCTACAGCCAGCTCCAAGAAACCTGGCAGACCGGTTATCAGGCATTTGTGAAGACACCCAGACCACCTGCTGACCACCTGGAACTACCTGCGCATGCTCTAAATCACCCTATAAAGAGAACAGGAGCCTCTCTCTCTCTCTCTCTCTCTCTCTGCCTCGTCTCTCTGCAACCCCTCTCCCCCTGCTCCCCCCTTCCCCTAATAAACCTCCCACGTGGAACCGATTGTGGCGTGATTTGTGAACCCTCGTGTAACCCTCACATTCGCACGTTTCCTAACAAGGATGAAATTGCTGTTGCACATCCTACAGAGCTCAGGTCCGATCAGTATTCTTAACCCTGTTCCTCACACGAAACGTTCTCTTTTTTTATACTTGCTGTTGAGAAACCACATGTCTTTCTCAATATTCCCTAGTCTCAAGACTATTGTCATTAATCAATAGCAAGATCTCCTTTATCTTACATCATAAATCACTGGGCTATCCTGGAATTGATAGGTAATGACTCTAATGAGCTAATTCATGCTCAATTGTGAATGAATAATGATAAGTTTATATGTTTTCTGTTTGGGAGCCTGTATGGATTTTAAGGAGGACTACAAACTTTTTTTTTTCAAGGATATATAAGATGTGGAAATGTCTAAGATTGTTTCCAGATGAAAAAAAATGCAAGAAGTGTTTAAATAATACTAAAACTGCAGTATTTGAAAGGAAAAAATAAAGGGATTTGGTGTACTAAGCCTATCAAGAAAGAAGTAAAATAAGTTAGGCTTTTTACAAAAGATGATAGCAAGTTGTGCTTAGTCTAACAGAGAAGTAGAAGTTAATACCCACCTGCTCACACGTGTGTGTCTGCCCCTCTCTAGCAGATGCCCATTCCTTGTTCTGATCTTTAACACAACAGGAAAGAGCTTCCTCCACCTGGGATCCATTCATCACCTCATCTCTCAGCTCCAGCTCTGGATTCTAGAATTGCAATCCACACACTTCTGGTTGGTTTACTTCCTTATGTAATAATCTGACAGTCAAATCAACTGAAATTTGCAAAACACAGGCAAGCAAAACTTACAAAACACTGTTGTTAATTAAATAGCCTACCTTTATAATTTGGAAGAGGTCCAGCATGTACAAGTTTCCATTTTGTGATTTTCAGATTAGCAGTTTCCTCCTAAGAGCTTCCTTAAAGTTAGCCTGTGAAACTAACTTGATTACTCTTGAGAGCACCACTGGACATTTGGTTACTTAAATAATGCCCCTTCTTTTTATTATTATTTTTTTATTAATTACAATTTATTCATTTTGTATCCCCCCATAAGCCCCTCTCTCCTCCCCTCCTGATCCCACCTTCCCTTCCCTTTCTGCATGCATGCCACTCCCCAAGTCCACTGATAGGGGAGGTTCTCCTCTCCTTTCTGATCTTAGTCTATCAGTTCTCATCAAAAGTGGCTGCATTGTCCTCTACTGTGGCCTGGTAAGGCTGCTCCTCCCTCAGGGGGAGGTGATCAACGAGCAGGCCAATCAGATTATGTCAGAGGAAGTCCCTCTTTCCATTACTATGTAACCCACTTGGACACTGAACTGCTATGGGCTACATCTGTGCAGGGGTTCTGGGTTATCTCCACTAATAGTCATTGGTTGGAGTATGGGTCTCTGGGAAGTTCCCTGTGTTCAAATTTTCTTGTTCTGTTGCTCTCCTTGTGGAGTTCCCATCCCCTCCAACTCTTAACTATTTCCCACTTCTTACATAAAATTCCATTCACTCTGCCCATCCGTTGGCCATCAGGCTCAGCATCTGCTTTAACAGTCTATACTGCAGAAGCTTTCAGAGGCCCTCTGTGGCAGGTTTCAAGGTTCTTTCCTGTTTTCTTCTGGCTTTCAGAGGCCCTCTGTAGCAGGTTCCTAGGTTGTTTCCTGTTTTCTTTTTCTTCTGATGTCCATCCTCTTTGCCTTTCAGGATGGGGATTGAACATTTTAGTTAGGGTCCTCTCTTTTGCTTAGTTTGTTCGTAGCAGCTTTATTTGTAATAGCCAGAAGCTGGAAACAGCCCAGATGCCCCTCAACTGAAGAATGGATGCAAAAACTGTGGTACATCTATACAATGGAGTATTACTCAGCAATGAAAAATAAGGAAATCATGAAATTTGCAGGTAAATGGTGGGACCTGGAAAGGATCATCCTGAGTGAGTTGTCCCAGAAGCAAAAAGACAGGCATGGTATATACTCACTCATATAAACATACAACATAGAATAAACCCACTAAAATCTGTACATCTAAACAAACTAAGCAAAATAATGCCCCTTCTTAATATTCACTGTTAAATTATTTGGTGAAAACTTGATACAAGGAGCCTTCCACAGTGAGATTCTGGATTTAGGATTATACAAAATCAACAGCCAGATACAGAGGAAAATAGCTGTTTAGTTAGTGACTCCCTAGGTTCTTTCCATTCCTGTTGAAGAGTTCTCTGACTAAAGATGTTTAGAAAAATCCAGCCCATCACCAAGGCCCAAATGTGAGCCTTTCTGTATTCTCATTGAATATATAACTCTTAGTTCTAGCAAAGAAAATAAAAATGCTTGTTTACTAAGCTGCAGGCATGGCAAGATTAGACCTGACCAGACTGTGATGCAAACAGGTATGTATTCTCAGAGCTCAGAGACCAAAAAAGCAAAAAGCAGGTGACCAAGACACAGTATATACCTCTGCTTTCAACCAACCCACCCCAGCACAACAACTCACATCAGGACTAATTGAATCCTCTTTCCCCGTGGCCTGGTGAGGCAGCCTAGCCAGGAGGATGTGATAAAAAACAAAACAAAACAAAACAAAACAAACAAACAAACAAAAAACAGGCAACAGAGTCCATGTCAGCGAAGACCTCACTCTGCTTACTAGGGAACTCACATGAAGAGCAAGCTGCCCATCAGCTACATCTGTGTCCTGACAACAAAATGTGCGGGGTAAAAAGGAGCAGAGATTGAAAGAATGTGTAACCAATGCCTGGCCCAACCTGAGACACACTCCATGGGAGAGAGCCAGCCCCCGACACAATTTTACTTTTAATTTTTTTTTTACAATTTATTCATTTTGTATCCCCACTGTCTCCTCTTCCCTCATCCACTCCCAGTTCCACTCTCCCTTTCTTTTTTCCCCATATCCCTCCTCTAGTCCACTGAAAGGTGGAGACCTCCTCCCCTACTCTCCTACTGTCTGACCCTAGTCTATCAAGTCATATCAGGACTGCATGGATCCTCTTCCTCTGTGGCCTGGCAAGTCCTCATAGCCAGGATCAAGTGACCAACGAGCAGGCAACCAAGTTTAGGATAGAACCAGCCCCTGCTCATAATGGTTGTTTGGATTTCCTCAGTGTCTGTCATTATTCCCCCCTTTTAATCTCTGATTTTGCTCATTTGGATAGTTTCTCTCAGCCTTTTAGTTAGTTTGGCAGTTTGGCTAAGGGTTTGTCTATCTTGTTGATTTTCTCAAAGAACCAGCTCTTGGTTTCATTCATTCTTTAAATTGTTTTCTTTGTTTTTAATTCATTGATTTTGGCTCTGAGTTTGATTATTTACAATTGTCTACTCCTCTTGGGTGTGTCTGCTTCCCCCCCCCCCCCAAGGACTTTTAGGTGTGCCATTAAATTGCTTGTATGAAATGTCTCTAACTTCTTTGTGGAGACATTTAGTGCTGTGAACTTTCCTCTTAACACTGCTTTCATTGTGTCCCATAAGTTTGGGTAAGTTGTGCCTTCATTTTCATTGAATTTTAGGAAGTCTCTAATTTCTTTTTTCATTTCTTTCCTGACCAAGCTGTCATTGAATAGAGAATGGTTTAGTTTCAATGTGTCTGTAGGCTTTTTGTTATTTCTGTTGTTGTTGAGGTCCAGTTTTAGGCCATGGTGGTCTGATAGGATACAAGGGATTATTTCGATCTTGTATCTATTGAGGCTTGCTTTGTGCCCAACTATATGGTCATATTTTGAGAAGGTTCCATGAGGAGCTGAAAAGAAGGCATATCCTTTTGAGTTTGGGTGAAAAGTTATGTAGAAATCTATTGGGTTAATTTGATTTAGGACCTCTGTAAGTGTCATTATTTCCCTATGTAGCTTCTGTCTAGATGATCTGTCCCTTGGTGAGAGTTGAGCATTGAAGTCTCCCAATTTTATGTTGTTGAGATCGATGTGTGATTTAAGCTTTAAATAATGTTTCATTTAAAAATGCAGGTGCTCTTGTATTAGAGGCACAGATGTTCAGGATTGTGAGGTCCTCCTGGTGGATTTTTACTTTGATGAGAATGAAATATCCCTCCTCATCTTTTGATTAATTTTGGTTGAAAGTCTATTTTATTCGATATTAGGATAGCTACCCCAGCTTGAGGATGATTTTTCATCCATTTACCTGCAACTTCCCTGACATCATTGTTTTTAATAGACAAGTAATATTCCATTGTGCAAATGTACCACATTTTCTTTATCCATTCTTCGTGTAACAAACATCTAGGTTGTTTTCCATTTCTGGCTATTACAAATAAAGATGCTATGAACACATTTGAGCAAGTGTTCTTGTGGTATGGTGGAGCATCATTTGAGTATATACCCAGGAGTGGTATAGCTAGGTCTTAAGGTGGATTAATTCCCATTTGTCTGAGAAACTACCTGGGGGATTTCCAAAGTAGTTGTACATGTTTTCATTCCCACCAGCAACAGAGCAGTGTTCCCTTTGCTACACATCCTCACCAGTATGTGCTATCACTTGAGTTTTACACCTTAGCCATTCTGATGGGGACAAGATGGAATCTCAGAGATGTTTGATTTGCATTTACATAACGACTAAGTATATTTGAACATTTCCTTAAGTGCTTCTCTGCCATTAGAGACTCCTCTGTTGAGAATTCTCTATTTAGCCCTGTACCCCATTTTTTAACTGAGTTGTTTGGTTTGTGAGTATTTAATTTACTGAGTTCTTTATATACTTTGGATATTAACCCTCTGTCAGATAAAGAGATGACAAAGATCTTTTCCCATTCTCTAGGCTGCTGTTTTGTCATATGGAATTTACAGAAGATTTTCAGTTTCATGAGGTCAAATTTAATAATTTTTTATCTTAGCATCTGAGCTGCTCTTCTCTTCAGAAAGTTGTCTCCTGTGCCAATAAATTCAGGGTTCTTCCCCCAAGTTCTCTTCTGAGAAATTTAGTGCTTCTGATTTTATGTTAAAGTCTTTGATCCACTTGGACTTAAGTTTTGTGTAAGATGATATGTATCTATTTTCATTCATTAGACCAGCAGCATTTGTTGAAGATGCTTTCTATTTTTCCACTGTATGGTTTTAGCTTCTTTGTCAAAATTAAGTGTCTGAAGATATGAGGATTTATTTCTGGGTCTTTTATTAGATTTCATTGATCAACCTGTCTGTTTCTATTCTTATACCATGCAGTTTTTATTATTATTGTTTTGTAGTACAGCTTGAAATCATGGATGGTGATACCTCCAGAAATTCTTTTATTGTACAGGACTGTTTGAGCTATTTTGTTGTTTTTATTTTTTCTATTCATATAAAGTTGAGAATTGTTCCTCCAGCATCTTTAAGGAAGTATGTTGGTATTTTATAGTAATCCCATTGAAAAGGTGGATTGCTTTTGGTAAGATGGCCAACGTTACAATGTTAATCCTTCCAGCCATAAGTGTGCAAGATCTATCCATCTTCTTATATCTTTTTCAATTTCTTTCTTCAGAGACTTGAAGTTTTTTTCAAACAAGTCTTTTACTTGCTTGGTTGATTACACCAAAATATCTTATATTATTTGTGGCTATTGTGAAGGATTTCTTTCTCAGACCATTTATCACTTACATAAAGGGGAGGTATTGATTTATTTCAGTTAATTTTGTATCCAGCCACTTTGCTAAAGGTGTTTATCAGTTGTAGGAGTTCTCTGGTAGAATTTTTGGTGTCACTTAAGTATATTATTATATCATTTGTGAATAGTAATTCTTTGACTTCTTTCCAAAATTTTGTCCACTTGATCATTTTTAGTTGTCTTATTACTCTACCTAGAGCTTTAAGTACTCTTTCTTTGCTGGGTCTTTGTGTGGCTTAGGTATCAGGTTCACTGTGGCCTCATAGAATGATTTTGGCAATGTTCTTTTTGTTTTTATTTTCGTGGAATATTGTGTCGAATATCTTCTTTGAAATTCAATGCTGAAACCTGACTTTGGGCTTATTTTTGATAGGACACTTTTTGTTTGTTTGTTTTATTTTTTGTTTTATTTTTTGTTTTTGTTTTGTTTTGTTTTGATGGGATACTTTTAATGACTCCTTCTATTTTCTTAGGGGCTATAGGACTATTTAATTTGTTTACTTGATTTAATTTTGGTAAGTGGAATCTATTTAGACATTTGTCAATTTTATTTAGATTTTTCAATTTTGTGGAGTATATGAAGTAAGACCTAAAGAGTCTTAGGATTTCCTCAGTGTAGGTCGTTATGTCCTCCTTTTCATTTCTAATTTTGTTAATTTGGATACTGTCTCTCAGCCTTTTAGTAAGTTTGGCTAAGGGTTTGTCTTTCTTGGTGATTTTCTTAAAGAATCAGCTTTTAGATTTGCTGATTATTTTTATTGTTTTTCATGGTTCTAATATTTTGAAAGATTAAAATTTATTTGAGTGATTAAATAGTAATTTTAATCACCATAATTAATACTACTTGAAAGCCACTTTACAACATTAAGTATTTTGTATTTGCCCATTTTTCCTGTTGACATGTAGGTTTGAAGCAGTTAAGATATAATTTTTAACTAAAACATTTTTAATACGTTTAAAGTCATTTGCTTTATCTTTTCAAATACACAGATGTAACCTAATGCCTGTAGCTATACATTCAAATCCAACTCTAAAACATACATTCTAAAAGAACTTGAGCAAGATATACAGTTTTCATGCCCCATTGTCATCATCTACAGTATATGAAAACTATTATTCATTTACAAGTTTGTTTGGAGGACTGAGTTATGAACTGAACTAAGAAAAATTTAGTAATGCACAAAGAATCAGATACCCACACTTATTTCATATCTTATTTCTGTTGTAGGTAGCATTTGATGAGTGTTTTATATTTGATTATACTTTTGGAATGGTCAATATGTTCCATTTTAAATTAACATGTTAGTTTCTGTATAACACATTAAAGGTTCCTACCAACTTCCACACTAAATGCTGTAGTTGGATTGCCCTTTAGTGTTGAATACTTTAACTATTTTTGTGAGACTGAAATTGGACCAAAACATTTTGATATCCTGTTAATGAATATATTGCCTATATTAACTAATCATCACAAGGGACTAGTTATCACAACCTTTGCAAAGATGTAATTTTGCATGAATTATATATTTTCACATGTGTTTATTTTAATATCTCATTATGTTTTCCTCAGTAGACAAATCCTTTTAAATCAGGCTGAAATTGCAAATAATTTAACTTGAGTTCAGAGAACTCTGTACTCATATGAAGGAAAGCAGCACATAAAATTGTGAAGATGGAAATTCTGAAACCTTGTTCCACTTGGGCAGCTTATTCCCTACATTCTGGATAGGCTCTGCAGAAGTCTTTGATTTTACCAAGCTTTCCCAAGATTAGAGCTCCCTGTGTTAGCTACAGGTGTTATGACTTAATTAAAAGTTCCTTGATCCTTCTAAAAATCCATTTCTCTGTCTTCTTTCATTTTTCCCTGATATTTCCCATATACCTTCAGCTGGAAATCATAGTCTGTTGGGGCTTCTCTCTCATTTCATTTCTTGTGAATATGCTAAATTTCTTAAGGAGATTAATGGCACAGTATTTTATTTATCTCCTGCTTTGCTTCTGGTTTATTTATACAGAGCTTTATTGTTTGTTTAAACCATATAGCATCTATTCTTAAAGAGGCCAGTTTCTCTACAGAATCCATCTAAGTAAACAATAGGAAGAATTTCCTAAAGGCTTTAAAAGACTCTTTTACTGAGATCCACAAAGAAGTCTTGGTATAGAATCAGGATTGTGAACACTTCACATAAAAAACAGGGTTTATTTTCTGCCTGTTGCCTGTTCACTGTTTTATTGTTTGCTTCAGTGAATGTAGCAGAGTTCTCACACTGTATGCCCTGACTGCTTCTACTTGCATAAAACATGATGCTCTACCTTGAACAATGCTGGAATATATTACATAAATTTCCTTTTGATACCCAGCATGTTTTCTACTCTAATAGAATCTGAGCAGAATCGCATATCCTATCCTTCAGTGTTCCTGTTGTGCTTCATAACTCTCTCTTCAGTGAATCCAATAACCATCTTGAAGCCATTAGAAAGGATACTTTTCAATGGAGGGTGGTAGTTGCTCAGTGGGGCAAACCCAAGGATGATCAAGCATGCAGCTGAATGTTAGTATAACAGAACACAGTCTGAAGGCTTGGAAAAATGCATACCCAACTCTTTTCACTATGATTCTTGCAGGATGGAACAGCCTGTTTAAAATGCAGGGGAACTCTCAAACTATTCATGTTTCAATCCTGGTCATAAACATTTCTAACTTGTTTGACTTCCTGTAGAAAACATTACAATGTCATTCACCTCCCATCCATTCTCAAATATCATGCCTTTCAACCTTCAACTGAGGCACATACTCTTCCATCACCTTTCCTTACAACTATACAAAGCTAGTGAAGGCCAAGAAGATGAACGTATACTTCTGCATTGAGTGTCTTGGAATGATTTTCTTTTCCCGATACAAAGGTGAAGAAAAATATTTTTGTACTATCTTTCAACATGTCAACATTTCTGTGATGTCTCAGGCTGTGCAATGTCCATTACTGACAATGAAAGAATGAAAGTCAATACATACACTTAAGCAATGATGTTAAGATAGCAGCCCAATGTTGACTTCAAATAATTTTTGTACAATGACTGATAAATGAGTGAAACATCCAAAATGTTTAAAGTACATGTATAAATTTTTTATTTATTTTCATGAATTACAGTAAAAACTATCTCAGTTACAATTATTCATTCCTAAATATTATTTACTTGAAATCCTTACTTAAGAATCTGAAGACATTCTGGCTTTGAAAACAATGTTATAAATAGCATGGTTTGATGGCGGTCAAACCTGGAAATGCCAATCATTAGATCCAGTGTTCTGGAACAGCACATATTAAAATAACTTTAAACCAAGGAGGCCTCTGAACTCTTCACTCATCATGTGATATCAGAAAAGCCAATACAGTGGTTTAATATTCAGTATGAAATTGAATTACAGCCTTTCCTTGAAGTTTGACAAGTTTATCTCAGCACCCACAGTATACTACAAAGTTCTACTTCCCAAATGTTGTCTGTGGTGAGGTAGCATGTGACGTTCACATACTGAGCCATTCATTCTGTTCATTTTCTTGAGTCACCACACTGAACCACAAAGTTATAATTCCTAAATGTTTCTTGAATCTCATTTTTCTCATGAGAAAGAGAACATGAGTAAATGAGTCAATAGTACAGTATACAGCTTTTAGACAAATTCTATTGCAATTGTGTTTCCTTAAGAGATGTTTGGAGTTCATTTTTTTCTTTTGCTGTGTTAAAAATTAATGCAAACGACCTCATCTACATTTCTGGGTTATATTCTTTAACTATAATCAGCTTATAGAGAAGCACTAGTTTTACATGCTTCATGAAGTTATCCCATGGAACTGGAACTCTGTTACTTCACTTAGGAAAAGGCTCTGCCATTCCCACTGCACTTACTTATGTTGTTTTAGATACTTAGTTGTCTCTTAAATTTTTATTGAAAATAGATTCTTCTCTCATATAATGCATCCCAATGACTGTTGCCCCTCCAACCACTCCTTCTGACTCCCCATTCCACACCTACTCAGATCCACTATGATTATCCCTAACTCTCCATTTAACTCCAGAGGCATTTATATAGTAAGCTGGATATATTAAGTCATAGGAGGGACTGGCTTATGGGCTACAGGAGATGATGTGTTAAGCCTCTTCAGTCTCAACCACTGTTGTATTCCATGACAAGTTAAGTTGTTTGGAGACTTTGATGTATTACTTGACAAATCATTGAGTGAGATGGACTTGAGCTGGTCTTACAAGTCACTAAAGGGAGCAACACTTCACCTGTCAAAACTGATCAGAGATGAAAACACTGATAGGTTAAATCAGGGGTGCAGATAAACCTTTCCCTAAAGCTCTCAATAAACACAATAAGTTTACCCAGTGCTTAAGCAAGTGGTTCTCAAGGCATGTTTATAAATGTGTTTGTAAAGCAAGAACCTTGAAATCCATCAGCTCCCAAAGAGCTAATCAATATATTCCAAGCTACTTTCAGAGAAGTTTTGCCTCTGGGAAGTTTAATTTATTTCAACTCATGACAATGAAGAAATGAGCAGCCAAGACATTTTGACAAAAGAGAAAAAGTGGACAATGCTGTATCCAGCACCGGTTCCATTTTAATTTTCTCTTTTATCAGAACAAGTCACCCTATTGAGTAGAATCAGCATAAAAGTTAATCAGGCATGGGGTTCGCATATGGATCAAGAAAGAAAGGAAAAGACATGGTAGCTGAGAAAGGCACTGTTTCTCATAGCCCCAGCTCTCTCCTAAATTATTTATTCTAGAATAGGAATGGGAAGCCAGAAAAGGGATTCAGTATGTAATCTACTGGATACATTTTCTTTTAATGGTGTTTATATCACTTGTCATAGCTAGGGATATAATCACTTCTAATAATTAAGGAGTTTGCCCCTAACAAAATAAATTTCTCAGATGTCTTTAAAGGATAGATATCAAATACCATTTTCCTTTTAGAATCTGGCACAGTAATGACATCAACAATTCCCAGGAGAATACTTCTTATTTTTATGCACCTGAAATAGAATCCAGGTCTATCATACATAGAAAGACAGCTCCTTGGCGGTCCTAAGGGAAATATGCAGAGTGGCAGAAATGGAAATGTGCTATCCTGGGAGCCCTGCTGTATTACAGACAGCATCAGGAACATGTGTCTGCATAAGTGATACATCAGTCTGTATTCTTTTTCAAAATTCAGTTTCAGTAAACAAGTGTCCACCACCCCTAAAACTAAGAGATAGCATCTGAAAAGGAACCAAGGACCATGTATGGATATAACCTAGAACCTTTGCTTAGACTAAGCTCATGGTAGTTCAATAACCAATTGGTTTCCCATAGTAAGGGGAACAAGGACTATCTCTGACAGGAACTCAATGGCAGTCTCTTTGACCTCCCTACCCCCCAAGGGAGGAGCAGTCCTGCTAGGCCACAGAGGAGGACATTGCAACCAGTCCTGAAGATAGCTGATAAAACAGGGTCAGACGAAAGCGGAGGAGGTCCTCCCCAATCAGTGGACTTGGAAAGGGGCACTGTGGAGATGAGGGAGGGAGGGTGGGATTGGGAGGGAATAAGGGAGTGGGATACAGCTGGGATACAGAGTTAATAAAATGTAACTAATAATAATAAACAATAAAAAAAGATGGACTAAAAGAGAAATTTAATGGAAAGTAGACATTCTAAGGACTCATTTAAGCTGCTTTATTCTAGAAATGGAAAGCAGAGGAAAAGTAGTTCTGTAAGGGTAATTGTGCATAAGCACTCAGAAAAACAGACCCTGTTCCTGTCCGAGGCAGAGATTAAGAAGAGGTGAATTTTTCTTACTTTCCCTGGATCCTACTCAGACCAGTGCTGAACTTGTGAACCTGGAGATAAAAACCATCACCATGAAAGCATCTAATTTAATTTGAAGCCTCTATGAACTTAAGATCACAACCACATAGGAAGACATCATGGGTATTACTAAAGAGATGAGACAGGGAAGGAGAGATGGTAGAATTAAGACAATAAAATATTTATGCTAGAGGGTACAGTGCTACATGGCACCTGCCTACACGTAGACTTACCCTTGACGAACTGTCGCTCTTCCTTTGTTAAGTACGTCATTGCACTGACAGGTTTCCAGCGTTCTATTAGACTCATAGATGCCTGGTGTTATAAGTGATCTCTTATCTCCGCTCTCTATGTCTCTGTGAAAGACAGTCACATGGCAGGTTACATAGGTCAGTTTTAGGATGACAAATACATAGACTCATCCTTGTTTTTATAAATTTAGGCCTTTATAATTCCCAATAAGAGGCACCTATTGTAATGATGTACAATTGTATGCAATGGGTTTTTGGCATTTACATTTCCCACAATTGTACAATTTCATTCATAAATTGTCCAAGGTTAGTGAAGCATGATCAGAATTTTCAGGTAGGGATATGTTATCAGCGGTTTATGCATGAGGTAAATCACAATAAATTTCTCACTTATTTCCTAAGTCCCAATTATGCCTTGCTGCTTATTTTCAGAGAATATGGCATTGATTTTGAATACTCTGTGATTGACAGGTCTACCAGCTCTCATACAGTTAAATTACAACAAACCTTACATCACTTTACAGTGCTATCCTGTTTGTGTAAAAATATCTAAAATGATACTAAAATTATACAAAGATTGAAATTTCAAGATAAGGAAATGACAGTCATCATTTACATTAAACCACCACATTGTTATTAAGTAGTTTTTGTTGCTTATTGTGTCTATTCATAGCAGAATGGGACTAAATAGCGAAGACAAAGAAAAGAGTTTGAAGCCTAATGTGGTGACTCCTGCCAGCCTACATTACATAGTGAGATCTTATGTCAAAAATTAATAATTCTAAAATAAACACAAAAACAGCAAAACGAGAAATATGTGCAGAACCTCAAGGGCAGGAAGTAACACGAAGATCCTGCTGAGCCAAGGGAACTTGAGGTTCCTATTGCTAGAACCACTCAAGAGTGTCTTTAGCATTTGTGTTTGAGAAAGTACAGGAAGGAAATACGGACGTGGGGTCTCCTCTTAGCACTTCATAGAATCGTTTGATTAAACATGTACTGAGAAAGCTCCTGAAAATTT
Organism: Psammomys obesus; assembly: GCF_907164565.1. Lineage (NCBI taxonomy): Eukaryota > Metazoa > Chordata > Mammalia > Rodentia > Muridae > Psammomys > Psammomys obesus. The sequence continues at coordinate 8,929,219 of NW_026591643.1, read as the reverse complement.
GCAACCCCATTCACAGAACAGTGAGTGTAAGTATAATACAAAAGTTCCAGCCACTCATCCTCTGGTGGTAAAAGATAATTTTGAAAGTGTACCTCTCAATAAAGGAGCTCTAAACAAAGGAGGGTGCCTGACATTTTTATTTATGCAATTCGAGACATTTTTCCCAAATAGAAATTCATGGAATTACATTCACCCTGAATCTAAGGCTAGGGACCACAAAACTTTCTTTGAAAAAAAAATAAAGAAAATTCTAGGACATGTCTAGGCTTGCAATACGATGCCATTTAATCTGTGTCAATAAGTCTTAAAATATGAGTTCCAAAACAAGTTGTGTCATTTAACTGAAGGGAGGGTTCTAAAAACATTTGGCAGCAAGAAAATATCTCGGAACATGCAGAAAACAAGACTTAATTCAATCAGACTCATAAAGAATTACGGTGTTGTTTACAGTTCTTGCCTCTGCTGAGTCATACTTCAGTGCAGTTTTGTGTACTGGCTAGTTTCATATCAGCATGGCACAAACCAGAGTCCTTTTGAAGAGAGAACCTCGACTGAGAAAACATCCTACCATATTGGTCAGTGGACAAGCTCGGGTGTATTTTCTTGATTGGTGACTGATGTGATATCAGTCAGTGGACCAGCCTCCTCAGGTGTATTTTCTTGATTGGTGGCTGATGTAGGAGTGTCAGGCTTAGGTCATGTGGTGCCACTCCATGAAGAGGAAGCCAATAAAAAGCACTCTTCCAGTCCCTCTACAATCAGCTCCAGCCGCCAACTGCCTGCTCTGTTTGAACTCATCCTCTGATTTCCCTCATTGATAGACTGTTCTATGGAACTGTGAGCTGAAACAATCTTTTTCCTCAAGAGTCATGGTATTGTGAACATTGTGTTTTTATCCCAGCAATAGTAACATAACTAAGATACCTTGGTTTTGGACACACAGCCCTCACTGTCAACACTATTCCATCCATGAAGACAAATAAGTGCCAATTACCAATTAGTGTTGCCTGTTAATGTCTTTGCTCAGACTTCAGATTATTATTTTTATGAATGGTAGTTTTTGTTTTTTTTTACTGTGTGTAAAAAGAGTACCGGATAGATAAAGGAGACATTTATTATTTCTCTATCCTTATCCTTTGTGTGTATCATATCTGTCAATTCTACTGAGTAGACAAACAATCCATCTGACTGATATGCAGATTAGTTTTCATCTTTACAAAAATTTATTTAAGAATTATGTTTGTAAATGTTTGACGACTGTATTACAAACTCACATACCTGGGCCTGACAATAGACTCTAGAATGACAACAAGTTAGGCCTAGAGAAAGGACAAGAAGCCCTGACCGGATCGCGAGGTGACTCAGCAGGTAAAAGCATGTTTTACACCAGCCTTGCAACCTTTGTGGTCACTAAAAAAGCAATGTTTGAAAGAAAACACTTCCAGTTTCTCACAGCTGTTTTCCTCGCACTCCTTAAGGGAGATGGAATAGAAAGGAGAGTCACAAAGAAGCTTACAGGCTGAGTAGCTAAGAGTATAAAGCACTGAAGAAACATAACAGACCCTTTTTCAACAAGGTGAGAGCTGAACATTACCTCTCCAAAGTTGTTCCCTAATGTACATATATGCACCAGGACATGGACATGCCAACACAATCATGTGTGCAAGCACACAAACATAATTTTTAAAAAATTAAATAGAAGCCTTATCTGTTCCTAGTTCTCATGCCACCTGCAGAGAAAGATTTGTTCTATCAGTTTTTACATCTATGCGTCGTGCCAGATTGGGAACAGTTTCGTAGCAAGTCAACAAAGATGAATTTGTTCTTTTCTATTTGTAGACTAAATGGACAATATTGATTCCTGGGGCAATTAAGTTGTGAACAGGAAAACTGAGCTGATTTCAACCAAGTCAATCTGTACAGACTTCTCCAACATAATTCAGAGAGAATCACCCAGGTCTGTTTTCCAGGAGTGAAGTATTTTGCCTCATCTTCTCTACCATCCCCAGATATTCGGTCCACTGTCCTACAAGATCTATTGTTGATCAGGCTTAGAAAGGGTCCACGATATACACTGGGCCATGCTCTAAAAGGCAGGTTTATTCCCCTGTAAATGAAGAACCCCACTTTCCTATTATTGCAGTTCTATTTCAGCCTACGTTATGTTATATTCCTGGAGCAGATTGCTCATCTTATATCTTTCCTTCAAGGTGAGTGGCTGGTTACATATGTAGACTGATGAGTTTTCTCTGATCCTAATATGTCAACTTGTTCTTTAACAACACAGAGAGTGGATTATATAATCATGATGCTTAATGTCTTGATACTTCTGAGTCCCTGTACATGATATTACAACTGCAGGACTTCATCTGTTCATCCGCAGAGAACAAATTAGTTCTTTTGTTATAACTCCTTTTTAAATTTTTTCCTGTTTTTTATTAATTAGAGTTTATTCACTTTGTAGCCCAGCTGTAGCCCCCTCCCTCAGGCCCACCCAAGCCCGCCTTTCCTCCCTCATCTCCTCCCATGCCCCTCACCAAGTCCACTGATAGGGGAGGACCTCTTCCCCTTTACATTGACCCTAGCCTATCAGGTCTTATCAGGACCGGCTGCATTGTCTTTTATGTTGTATTTATTTATGTTTATGGTCTGTGTGTGTACATGCCATTTGTGTGTAGGTGCCCATGGAAGCCAAAAAAAAAAAAAAAAAAAAAGTCAAACCCACCTGGAGCTGGGACACAAGGTGATTGTGAGAAGTCCCACAAATGTTGGTAACAGGGATGATATTCTCTGGAAAAACAACAAATGTTCCTAACTACTGAGCCATCTCTCCAGCCCCATTTTTATAACTCAGACTTTTAAGAAAACTGGTGTTTTAATGAAGTGATCAGTGAAGCACTTGAAGACATTGGTTTGAACTTGCAAAATTATGTGTTATGCCATTTCTTTGGTTTTTAGAGCAAGCCTCTAAAGGAGTTAACACTCTAAGCTTCTTAATGTGCAATTTACTGTTATATTTCAATTTTTACATTAATATTGGTTGTAATTATGTAACAGTTGTAAAGAGAGAGACAGAAACAGTGACAGAGAGACAGAGACAGACAGATAGATTTCTTCTCACAACTCAATCTCATATAGCCCAAGCTTCCCTGAACTGAAAACTATGCAACTAGAGCTCACTGAAACTCCTCGCCTTCTGCCCCCGAGGTGCTGACATTAGAGGCCTTCACCACCACGCTCACCTTAGTTCTCATGTATTTACTCTTTAGAACTATTCAGTAGTATTAATGTTACCAGTATCCAGCTGGGTTCTCTAGTAATGGAAACAGGGGCTGTCCCTGGCTGAACTCAGTGGCTTGGTCTTTGATCACCTCCCCTTGATGGGGGACCAGCCTTACCAGACCACAGAGGAAGAAAATACAGCCAGTCCTGATGAGACCTGTGAAGCTAGGGTCAGATGGAAGGGAAGGAGGATCTACCCTATCAGTGGACTTGGAGAGAGGCATGAGAGGAGATGAGGGAGGGTGGGTGAGATTGGGAGGGAATGAGGAAGGGGGTATAGCTGGGATACAAAGTGAAAAACTGTAATTAATATAAAAATAAAAAAAATATTATCGCAATTTAAATTATTACAATCCATCAATGAAGGATCACTAGAATGTAAATTTAGAGGTTAGGGAAATTACCTGGGCTCACCCTCATTGTGTCAGTTAGTTAAGCCTTTACATAGCCAGGTGTCTAAAGCTCAATGCCACACGATAAACACAAACTATCTCACCACTTGGCTTTGGCTGTTGTTTGGACTCAGCCACATAGTCTCCCGTTTGTGTTTTGCATGTAATTTAAATCAAATATTGGCAAGATGTGTGATCATCCCTAGGTCTTTAACACTTCTATGCCAGGTTCCTGAGCTGGGAAAACTGAACCAGCTGTGAACTGATCAGATAGCTTCCTCTGGCACTGCTCTAGCATGGAAGCCCTGAGAACATCACATGCCCCACATGGGGCTCATGACTCCAGAGGCACATGCATTAAGCCAGCTGCTTAAGGGCTCATCATCTTCCGTGACTCAGCCTCTACAGGCAGTTTCACACCCATCCCTCAAACGGAAGTGAGTTACTAAGGCCACTTCATCTCAAAAGATATAAGCTATTCTCAACCTCTTGATGAGAAAGAATGCCAACAAATAAAGGATGGTGATTTCATTTGAATTCAGGCATGTGTGAGTCCATACCTGTTCTGAACCCTGTAAAGGTCACACTGAAAAGTATATGAAAAGCTTTTGTCCCCTTGGCCAATTTTATTACACGTCCAACTGAAGATAGATATTCAGTGCAAATGATGTCTTCAGACTTTGTGATTCTGGCATAAATATTCAAAGCTTGTTTTTATCTCCATGATTAGAATCTCCAAGTATTACATTTTTATGAAAGTTATAAACAATTCCAATATCAAATTACTACGTTTTAAAAATCTCATTTCTTAACAATTTCCTAAGTTTAACTAAATCCACCCCAAAGTTTTTTCTGTGTACCCCTATGCCATGGTTATAATCAGATATTATTTTTGACAAAGTATGTTTTTCAGCCTTTTGACCAGGCTTATACTCAGCTCAACAAAATTTATTTTTCCATGTAAAATTTCTTCATGGTCAGAGTTTCTTAAAATTCTAAAGTTACCATTCCTCTGACAAGAACCTTCTAATTCTATCACAAACTGGATCAAGATTCTCTTCAATGAGTCATTCTTTCCTCAGCCAGCCTGCTTAGGGTGCATGGCTCTGTGATCATTGCAATACCAGACACTTTACTGAGTCTTCATATTTGCTATAGTATTTGCTGAACCACGAATTTCTGTGAAAGATGGATAAGGCAATGATTGGATTTCTTTCTTATTTGAAACTTCTCATATATCTCAGAGTGTGGCTTTGAATATATTTCCAGATGTTTCTCCACTTTTTCATTCAAAATGAAAATAAAACCAAATACCCCAAACTGTAAATTAAACACACAAGTTTTATTTCTCTTCTTTTGCATAAGAACTAATATTGTGGCTAAATTATACCTTCACAAATTTTCCACTTTTATTTTGTTGCTTCTTATTTGTTAAAATATTGAGATTTCAAAACCCTTTGATACTTTTACCCTAAACATTTATGTATCCTCACAGCTATGTGTCAGATGTCTCTGCACCAAGAGTGGAAATTTTGGCTTGGAACCCAGAGCTACGTCTCTGCATAAATGCTTAATGTTTGCTTAACGCATCTGAGCACTCACTGCTTCATCAATGAAATGAAGAAAACAGTTTATTAAAATCCAACTAACAGGGCTTTTTGAATGCATTCATAGGTTCTATGATTTTGTTAAACCAGTTTTCTTACTGATTAACCATAAGGTCTATATAACTTTCACTCACTAATGTAATTTTAAGATTTATGGATATGGAAAATGACTTATGTGTGAAGGTGTGTGTGTGTGTGTGTGTGTGTGTGTGTGTGTGCATGGAAATGTGCACCTTCATAAAATTTCCCACAGAAGCCAAAAGCGCATATCCTAGCTGCCTTCCACCTGATTTGGAAGATAGGAATTGAACACCAAACCTCTGGAAGAACAGCGATTGTTCAAAACCGCTGAGCCATCTCTCTACTGCCTCAACATTAAGAATTTAGCACCTGAAGGGTAAAAAAAAAACATTTTATAAATTAATAAATAGCATTCAAACACAAACTTATCAATGTATTATTTTACTTATTCACAAAAAACATTGTGAAGTAATGTCATTTACAGCTGGAAATTCCATGATCATGTTATAATAAGCAGTCGAATGTAGAAGAGAGCCATCTGTGGTGGTCTTTTTCTTAACTCTACTTTATTTGGTGTGTTTAGGTCTCTACATCATTTCCACCAATCCACAAACTGAAGTAGGAGAGTGAAAATGTTAGTGGGTAAAGTTAGCCCAGACCTCTTTACTTCTCCTGGCTATTTTGGGTCAAGGGGTTCTTTTAAGGCTCTATACCAATCTCTATACCAATCTTGAGGAGCTAGCAGGCTCCTCAAGCCACTGTGCCTTGAGATATTTCTTTCCCTCTGTCTGCTCCAAACGGCCACACCATCTCTGGCCCCTGGCCACACACCAAAACTGAACGCCACACAGAACACCACTGAATGCCACCATATGGTCTCTTTCTCTGCCTCATATTTATACTCTCAGTCAGAGACCACACCCCTTTCCATGCAGCACATGGAGGGCCGTTACCAGCTGGCAGAGATCATGCCCCACACATGACAATTAACAGGTGTGGACAAACTATAGTCCAATATAAACACCACACATGGAATTAAGTAAAAAACATATTTTCATAACATACAGAGAACCCAAAACTTCCATTAAGTAGAACGAGTAAATAGCTTGCTTTTCAGGACATCGGTTTATAACTACTTCTATTGCTAGTACAGTATTAATAACAGCATATGCTGAGGACCCTCAGAAATTACTAAAGCATTGGGTTTAAGACCTATAGATAATTGAATACAGACTATGAATTGTTTGTCTTAGTTTTCTTTTTACCAGATATTAAGAATTTTCTATTTTAAAAGACATATCTTATTTTATGATGCTTAGCGCTAATGTGGCGCTGGCTAAAGAAGAAATAATCAACGCTGTTCAGGCTTTGTTTTAAGGTGTGCTGCGCGAGTTTAGGTCTTTGTTTTAAGGTGTGCTGCGCGAGTTTAGGCCTCGTTATATATACCATGGACATTTACATGCAGCAGCTAGAACGTCTCCCCAATGAGCATGCGCCTCTCTCTCATGCCACAGTAAGAAAAACATGCAGCTAAACTTTGTCTAGAGCGCGACTAGAACAAATTAACACCTCTAAGGGTTAGCAAGGGTCAGGCCAAGACTGTAGCCTTAAACACTGCTCGCTTGTTAACTGTGGAATAGACAGACTCTCATTGTAATTAGCAGGTGGGGATTCACAGATCTCAATATTAAAAAAAACTAAAATCAACAACAACAACAACAAAAACACCCTATATAAGTAATATACTTGCTAGATTTAATAGACTCCATCTCTTTATCGAAGATTAAGGGACTATTTAGTGAATCATTCGGATAAACCGCCTCTCACAGTAAAGCTTAATACTGTTTTGTGTGTTCTTTCCAGAAAACTACATAAAACACATAAAAACTACTTTTATGCAACCTTTTAATGCTTTCCCAAAAGACTGTAAAGGAAAATTCCTATCTATTCATGAGTTAAGGGTTGTTTTCAAATGACTATTAAATTAAGTTTGAAATAAGTATAAATTATAACACTTTTTACTGAAAGTGTTGTTGTTCTTACACTAACATTTAAATAGGTTATTTTGATTGTTTTATGACCAAATATACCCATTAAGGTCAGCAAGGATTTTAAATGTGTATAAGAAAACCACGACAAATAAAAATGATTGACACAAGTCGTGAATTTAAAATGAAAGAGAGCATGCCTTTATGGTAGTAGGAAGTAATTAACGTTTGATAAGTACTTACTCATGCCAATTACTTAATATATGCTATTTCACTTAAGTCTTATGATTCAAACACAAATTAAATTTTTCCTTTTAATCTATTCGGGAACATCTTTAAACAATACAATGTAACTGCTCTTTTTAATATATGAAAATGTAGATTTGATGATGATTCATAGCTATGAATTATTAAAAGCAAAAATTGCAAATAGTTGAAAACATGGGTGAGCTTTTTTTAAGTATGAAGAGGTTCACTTCAAGAAATGAGATATGAGTGGTTTTGTAATGCTTCACATTCACCAACTGAAACTATTTTTTTCCAGAGTTATCTTCCCTCTGCATCAGGATATGTTACAGAAGACATTTTCTCTAGAGTTTTAGACAGCAGAGTGGAAGCAGAAATTCTCCTGGGTTCTTTTCTTTAGCTACAGTATTACCAATAGTTCTATAGTTTACATATGTGGTGACTTTTTCATGGATGTTCCTCTCTTGGCATGAAGATGCAGTCACGATCACAGTTGCTCAACTGACTTACTTTGAAATGTGAAGAAAGGGTGATGAAGTTGAGCCAAACAAATCCATTATTAACATTGATTTGACTAAAATATTTGATCATAATACACATTAGTTTGTTGTTGAATATTAATGTTTATTATTGATTTGTCTTTTAGTTAAACAGTGGTTATTCCTAAGACAGCTGTATACACAAATCACCACACATACTATGGATTTATTTAATTAACCAAGAGCACAGTGCTGGGCAATAGTTACTTCATCCTAAACCTCCAAGCTGGCATAGTTTCCTCCCATTCAGATTTTCTACATAATATTTGCTTTAAGTCATATCTTAGGTCTGGTTCATCTCTCCTTGTGGTTCCAAGTCCTCTCCTGCCTATCTCTGCTCTCCTCTCCTCCCACTCACTTCCTTATCGTCCCCTCTGGACCAAGATGTCCCACACTATTCTCTCCATTGCTCAGTATTGGCTGGTTATTTTGTTGACATTACAGAGAACAAACGGTGGCATGTTTACACTTAAGACAGGTGATGCTTAGAATAAACTTCACAATGCAATGTCCAGATTGAAACCAGATAGTGAGGCAGAGAATTCAGCATTTGAATGAACAAGGGTAAATTGTATACATTCCACAAGAACATTATACCAACATTAGTTATTCAGATCTTCACTCTCTACAGACACTTGATTACATGTCTCTGGAGGTGATAAGATCAGAACTCAATAGAAAACCCAGAAACAGTCTATAAATCAAACACATTCCTAAGATACCATCTCTTTACATTCTTTCTCAGTGTCTATACTAAAAAGAAGAAAAACTGAGTTAGAGTCATGGAAGACAGTGGTTTTCAATGCAGAATGGTTCACCAAATTAAAAAAGTCTTTACTATTATAGTTTAGACGTTAATTGAGAACAATTAAGACCCTCACATTTGCAATGGGGCATATGTTCATACCTCAATAAGGCTGAATATTGTGAACTTCTTTATTCTGTGAAGGCTTCTGTAACACTATAGGTTACCTGATGACTTCTTGAAGAAAGTAGTGACCAGGAAAAGACTGGTGACGCCATTCCAGAACTGCCCACCACCTGCCCACAACCACTCATGTACTCACCCTTCCATGGTCTTCAGGCCCTAGAGAAACACAATGTAACTACAGGTGAATGGGACTGTACATTCTACTGACTTTCCAACAGCAATACCATTGGCTAGGAAACTAACACTGTCACCTGGTTCCATGGAAGATGAAAAAAAAATGTGTAAAGGGTGATAGAAGACAGCGAAGTCATGAAACTAGTTACAAAGGTGACCATGATGGGTGTCCCTTCCTTATTTCGGTATGAATAGGAGGAACCTCCCCTTACTGTTCCCATATTTATTTTTCATGTATAAAGAAATCAACTCTAAAATTCCTTTTGTCTTTATGTGTCTGAATCAGCTAGAAGAACAACAACCACAGCTCCTCAACTACATTAAAGGGAATATTGGTATCCTTTGATGAGGGGATACTGTCATTAGCTCATTGGGCAGCCTTCTATTGTTACTCAAGTAATAAGATCAGAAACTTATCAACTAAGGTAGGCAGAACTAGTTTCCCAGAATTTTGTTATTTCTATGTTTCCAATTTAAGTAAGACAAAAGAGATATTTTCTTTCATAAAGTGAAAAACAGATATGAAGCAACATCTTCAAAGTTAAACACACACATGTACTTTTTATGATTGGAAGTCTGAACATAATTTAGTCAGCTGGTTGATAATGGAGTCTAACTTATGTTTTGATTTTTAGGTGTTTCCTGTTTCTTCTATGTTTTCTTTGCATATCTGACTGGAATGAAACAATACCTGGGTTCCTGGGAGTGACTCAGTGGAAAGGTTCTTGCCGAGGGAGAGGGCCCCAGTTAGATCCACAGGACTCACAGGGTGGGAGACTGAACTGCTGCAAGCTGTCCTCTGACCTTTACACGCCTGCACGGTTACAGCCATAGCACCTCCACATTAAATAAATAAACCAATATATGCATAAATAAGTAAATAACATGTAATAATAAAAACTTAAAACCAGTAACTAATCATTACTCAGACTATTAGTATAACATTTTGTAACATGGAAATAACTTCAGCCTTAAAAATACAACTCTAAGTAGAAATATTACACATAAAATTCACTCCACATTCATTTTTACAGGATTTGACTTGATAGTTTTAGCTACGCAGAACCTTATTGGAGAATTGTGAATTCAAGTCCTGCCTTGGCTACTGAAGAAGACCCTATCTCAAAATATAATACACAGTAACTGTTCAATATAATCATTATAAGTAATATGTATCAGTATTCAACTATGCCCTAACATCTATGCATTCAGTTTTATACACATAAAAAGGCTTAGACACATTAAACACTGTCATTAAAACTGCTATTGTTATTTTAGATGATAGATATATTAATATCTACAAAATACTCAAATTATATCTACCCAAGTGTTTATTAATTTAAAAAGGAATAAGGCAATACTTTTGAGTTGTGTTTGATAACTCAAACTCATGTAGACTATTTTTCCTATCGTACATGCAGATTCCTTATTTATGCTGATGCCATAAAATGTCAAAAACAGAAACAAATGTGTTGATTCTCTCTCTCCAACTACCTGGCAGCCTCACGTTTCTCTGATGTGTCATTCCTGGTCATGTTTGATTAGCAGCACAACCATCTTTTTTTAATGTCAAGGCTTTGTTTCAAACACTCCATTGCCAGTTTGACTTATCAAAAGCCAGAGAGAACATGTTTTAAGCATTCAGCCAGCATCCTTTTGAAAAGAAAAACCAGGAGTTCTAATGAGCATTTGAAAGCACAGTGGATTGCAGAAACAATTTTCTACGATCTGTCACAAATGATGTACTTTTATTAGTTTTAATGGCCCTCAGCTACAGGCATGGAATATAAGTGAAAATTAAGATATTTTTCATGAGATGAAAATAGATTCAATCAGAGAATGTTTCCCTCCCTACCTCTTCCTATTTACTTATTTTATTTGCTTATTTTTGTTGTTGTTGTTTAGTTAGTCTTTTTGGCAGATGATCTGGTTAAAAAGAAATTCACAGCGAAAGATGAGAATACAGGGTGTTCTTCCATGAGAACAAAATATTGCTGCTGTCAAAACCTTATCTCTTAATTGTGTATAAACTGGTTGGTTTGCCAAACTCATAGAAGGATAGTAGAGGAAGGAACCAATATGGCATGTTACAACCCTGGGAGGGGATTAAAAATAAATGTTTATATTCATAACTTAAGCTTTGGCATTTATGCAATTAAAAATAGAGGCAATCATGAAATCCAGTGTCACTTCTAATTCATAATGCCTTTTGCTTATGGCTTCTGTTTTTCTCTGACATTACTTTCATTCAAAATTTTATCTTCAGATCTGGAGAGATAGATTGATGGACATGAGTGTTTGCTGAGGAAGCATGAGGACATTAGTTTGGCTCCCTAGCATTCACACATAAAGCTGAGAATGATTCCCTGTGCCTATAACCCTAGCTCTAAAAGAGTGGCAGATACCTGAGGAATACTGGGCTTGGAAGGCTGGTGAACAGCCAAGGTGTAAACCGGGGACCAAGGAGCTGCAGCCTCATTGGTAGAAGTTGCATCATGGGAATAAGGCAGAGAGTGAAAGAGTAAGATTTTTTTTTTTTATGTCTCCTGGCCTCTGCATGCATATATGCAGAAGAACATGCCTATACACACATGGACACATACATGTGTCACACGTACATATGTTCTAGCATGTGCACAAACATACTTTTATTTTTATTTTTTTTTCTGTTACTAGTATAAAAATAACCACTAAGACTGAAATGAACTTATAGTTTATGGAGCCACTAACAGAAACAGAAGTGACTCAAAAACAAGGCTGTACCGACATCGCTCTCCCAGTCAGCATGGGTGACATAACACAAAATCTGGAACCATGGAACTCACTGCTCCATGTGGAGGCATCTCTATGGAGGCTGGCTCTTTAATGCAGCTCGGCTAATCTGAGCGTCTTCCAGGTGGCTCACCTGATCTTTGTTTCTGATCTTTATAAGGCTTGGCTTGTCTCTACTTCTTCCAGCCTGCCCAGCATGTCTGAGATGATCTCTCAGCAGTCCTTAGAGTTTATCTAGACATGCTTGGGAAGTGAGCTGCCTGGTACACTGGTCTGTCTCAGGGACCTTCTGAAGCTTGTGCATTGTTTACTTCCTCAACAAGCTTCCCAAGGATGGAATGTTTCACCTCTCTTTTGACATCCTGTGTCTTAATGAGCCTCTGGGTAAGGCTGGAGGATTTAACCATTGAGGACACTGCTACACACCACTCCACTAGTACAGAAACTCTGTGTTTTTTGAAAAGTTGTTTTATATACAGCTGCAGCCTCTAGTGCATAAAATATGGAACACAGGATACATCCAGTAAGCATTCCTTGGAGAGAAACTGTATATTCTGTTTACACTCCAGACACATTCCAAAAGAAAATCATGTTTTGTTCTATTTGTGTTAGTAAATATTCAGTGTATGTCTTTTGGTAACAACCTTTTCATTTTCATGCCTGAATTGTCCATTTCGCTTCTTTTCCTCTACTCAAGTGCATTCATTCGATATCTTCATTGTGGAGCTATAGCTGAAAATTAACTCTGGTATCAGCTAGCAGTACTTCCTTGCTCCCGGGAAATCTGAGAATCAGTGAAGTGAAAAGACGCGCTGTGGAACGTCTGCAATTCACTGAGAACTTTACATTGTTTTATTTAATACGTTATGTCCTGCTATGTAAGCACAGTGTCGATATAAATATGCCAAGTTTACCAATGAGGAAAATGAATTTCAGAGAGCTTCCACGTATTGCATGAATTTTCCTGGGATTGAAATATGAACTAATGTCTGTTCAACTCAGGGCACTAATAACAGAGTAACAAACAATTTTACCCAATGAGTTTATCAGGATTACTCACAGGATCACGGATGGACTCAGGGGCAGACTCAAAAGGCTAACGCCAGCATGGATGATGACTGCTTTGGAAAGACGGATACCTGGAGTCTCCTGCCTAATTTAGAGGCAGCGTCACAAAAGCATATCTCCTATCTTTTGCAGTCATTTACTATTGCTATAATATTTAGGAGGAGCCTTGCTAATTTTGTAGTTTTCTGAGCTTTCTGGTCCCTTTCAGTATCTTTAGCTTCTCTAGTCCTATTAAGTGTCTCTTGTACCTCCAGGGAAGAATTTTTCAGTTCATGTGATGTAACTATACTACATACTCTAAGTTCACACAGACACCAACTGTTAACTTGTGTCTCAAGTCAAATGCCATGTCCAAAGCCAGGATTAAAAATTCACACTTTAGAAGAGCAAGCAACAGCATCTGTGTCAGAGACAGCCCCTGCTCCCCTTCCTAGGAAGCCCACATGAAGACTGAGCTGCCATGTCCTCTTCATGGATGGCACTTGGTTGGTGCATCAGTCTTTTGGGCACCGTAAGCCTCCTGGGGGGGGGGAGGGACCATTGCCAGACCACAGAGGAAGAAGATGCAGACTGAATAAGCTGGGGTCAGATGGTAGGGGATGAGGACTCCCATTTTCTGAGAAAAAAGAGAGGGGAGTAGGGGAGGAAGAGGGTGAGAACAGGAGGAGATGAAGGAGAGGGCTCCGATCAGGATGTAAAGTGAAAAAATTACAAAAAATAATTGTAAATTAAAAAATTCACATATTTTGTCCCAAATACTTTCAGTCTGTGTTGGTATAATTTTTTTAATGTATACACCTTACCCTTGTTCATTCAAATATTGATTTCTCCCCCACCCCACCCCCAACTCTCTGGTTTCAATCCGGATATTGCATTGTGATACTCATTCTAAGCATCCTGTCTCAACTCTTGTGTAAACAGGAACAAAATAAAGCAACTAGACACAATGTTGAGCAGGGAGGAGCCAGAGGACAGGAAAGAAGGGAGGAGCCAGAAGGCGGGAGAGGAGTGGGAGGAGAAGGAGGAGAGGGATCAAGGATAGCAGAGCTGGAGGAGAGATCTTGGAGGACTTGGGACGTGAACCAGACCTAAGATTTAACAAAAAGCAAGTATAATGTGGAAAAATCTAAATGTTAGGAAACTGAGGGCTTGGAGGTTTAGGAGGGAGTAAATATTGCCAGCATTGTTTTCTAGGTTAACTAAAAACCCAGTCTCTGTGTGGTGATTTGGTTATACAGCCGTTTAAGGTTAACAACAAGCTTTACTAGAAGATAAACCAATAGTAAATATTAATAACCTCTTACAAGTCTGTTTCCAGTTATGTGCTACTGAGAAATAATATTACTACATATTTTTATTTATGCTATAAGTATTTTGCTTTTCCTAAAATATTTTCATTTAAAATATGATTTTCCTAAGGAGAGATATACAAATTATAAGAGTCACAGTACTATAAACTAAATTTCTACCCTAGTATGGATTATTTTTCTTAGGACACATTCCTCTAATTCTGCCATCTTTCCTATCCTCAATAAGACAGCAATTCTTCTGAATTTTTATTTTAAAGGTTCATATAAATCATGTAAATGAAATCATACAGATAATTATATTTTTTTACTAAATTCTTCCATTCACCATACACTTAAGTTTATTCATATTCCTGCATGTACCCAACACATGAGTGCTTTAAATATCAAGCACTTGTCAATCATCTGAATACAGAATGATCGGTTTTGTCCTTCTTCTGTAAAGTAACATTTACAAAGCTCTCAGCTTTGGACTCCACAAAATAATATGCAATAAAAGCTCACATTGGGAACTGTTTGTGCACACAGATAATATATCATGAAAACTCACACAAAGAATTGTTCATTCACATCTTTTTTTCTTGTCCTTTGGGTAAATACCTAGGAGTTAACTTACATTTATAATATTTCTTTTAATTTTTAATCTTATAATATAATTATATAAATTATCTCTTCCTTTTTATTCCTTTAAACCTTTCCATATATCCTCTTTGCTCTTGTTCAAACGTATGGTCTGATATTTTGTTAGCTGTTGTTTTACACCACACACACACACACATACACACACATACTCCTAAATCCATAATTGTGATTTGCTTTGCCTGTCCAATTTTCTTGAGTATATCATTCAGTTGGTATTGAATAGTCATGGCTTAGCAGAACGGACCTTAAAGAATATTGCACTGAAGTTTCTTCTTGCCACATGGTCTTCAGCTACACTACCCCAAAACATAGAAGCTTGATTGGACAGAAGTAACAAGCAAGAAAAGTGAAACATAGATGTTATAGCTCTTTGAAATCAAATAATGGAAATGGTGGACTGGGATACGGATTAGTGGAGTAGCATTTGGTTGGCATTTCCAGCCTGTTAGTTCCAAACCCCACTGCCACAAAAAGGGTTGAAGTCTACAACTTTAATGTGTTCTATGATTTAATAGAGTTATTGGAGTATTTTAGATTTTACATGTAAACCTGTGAACCCTAAAGCTTTTCTTTGCATGAGTTGTGTGTTTCTATGCATAATTCTGCCAAGATTGTGATTAAAATTATTTAAATCATAATTAATTTGAAAAAGTGATATGTATACTTAAAACAAGGAGTCTTTCTTGTGGTACACATTGTACATTCCTCCATTTATTTCGGTATTATTCTGTTTATTTTAGCATTGTATTTAAAAATTCAACGTAAATGGAGTTCTTCATGACATTTATCTCTAGGTAGTTGTAGGCATTTAATGCTATTGCAAATAATATTTTAGTATATTACAAGAGCTTTGCATGATGGTTCAGCAGCTGTTCTAAAGATGACAATGTGCATCTTTAAGCTTTCCTGGTATATTTAGAGTTAATATTGAACTCCTTCAGAAAAAAAATAGTCTTGAAACAGCACACATCTATGACCTACCCTGACACTTAGAAACATTATCATATATATTAAATTTTAAAACTTTATTAAAAATGTTATAAGCCTTGTCCCAGGTAGTCATACATTTTTCTTTCCTTGATTTATAGAAGGAAAAGGATCTCTCCTTACTTTGTATTTTTCTCACACTTAACTGTTTCCATTACTCCTCTCTTTCTCTCTCTCTCTCTCTCTCTCTCTCTCTCTCTCTCTCTCTCTCTCTCATGTGATATAGTTGTGCTGGAGAGTCTTCTGAAACTCCTGGAATCAGTGACCCTCTGGCCTCTAGGGCATCTGGGATGGCAGGTGGACCCCAGTGCACTTACTCAGTCCTCTTTGTGGAGAACTGAATTTCCATATGCATCATTGCTCTTGAAATCAATATCTTCAAGGTTTTGTTACTTGATTATCTGCTGCCCACCATGTCATTTTTGTTTGCTTAATAGTATGTTTCCTTTGACCTTCCCTTTGGAAGGACGACAGATGTACAGTTTTGACGATTATATTTCGTTTTCTGAAATGTTGTTATTTTAAAGTGTCCAGATCTTGGTGTTTATGGCTGTCTTTCATAAATCCTACCTTTTTGAGTAATGTAACAACTCCCTCCATTTTTTAAAGAGTTCCCAGGGTTTTCTTTTCTTTTAAATTTTGGTTTACTTAATTTTTACTTATATCTTACTTGTTTTTACATTTGTTTGATTAAAAAGGAGGTAAGTCCATGTCATAGCAAATATTTGATAGGCACAAGAAACTTGTGGGAGTTATTTCTCTCTTTCCACTATTCAGTTTCTGGGGACGAAATTTAGGTCATTAGGTTTTATAGCAAATCTATACTTCCTGAGAAATCTCACTGAACCTTTATCTTTTGTATTTTGTTTCAACTTTTGGGATTATTTTGCCTTTGGCTTGATATAAAGCTATTTGTTTTAAGTTTGTGCTTTTAGGCATCCTGAGACTACTTGATCCTGTCTGTATAGTAGTATTTCTCTAATCAGTTGAACTTTTTTCTGTTATGTCTTCTTATCACTTGCCCCTGTGCGATTTCAGCTAGGAGTACTTTGTATTCTTTCATAATCTTCCATGATTTTCTCTGGTTTCTTTGTGTGTGTGTGTGTGCGTGTGTGTGTGTGTGAGAAAGAGATAGATAGATAGATAGAGAGAGAGAGAGAGAGAGAGAGATTTTCCACTACTCAAATTTATTTAAGACAGTTCATTTACTTCCAAATTTAGTAATTATTTTCTTCGGATATACCCCATATGCCAATAAGATAATGCCATTAATTTTGGCTGCTTCGTTTGAACTCTAGTAGGTCCGTTACTTAAATTTTATCTTATTTCTTTAAACATGATGCCCGCTTATTGATCAACATTATAAGTCCTTTACATTAAAATATTTTACCTGCCAGTAGGGTGTTGCCCGTGTGGCTCAGTGTCATATGTGCCTCGCCAGGTGGGAGAGAGGGGAGAGAGGAGAGAGGTCGAGAACACTACGCTGAGTGTGCCTACCTATGCACATCAATGATTGGTCCAACATTCCCTGGAAACACTGAACCTGAGAAAACCACAAGGCTGGCACCAGAGAGCCAGAACAGGGAGTCAGCCTTAGATGACCACCAACCAGTCCTGGATTCTCAAGTAAGGAGTGAGCTGAGAGCTAGAAGAACTCCACCTGGTAGCACAGGCCTCAGGCAGGAGTGAGATCAAGACAGATGACCCCCGCCAAGGGCCGTGTAGATGGGCTGGGTGAAGAGTATGACATGACCGCCAGCTCAGGACCACACAGGCCTGAGGAAGCAGACCATGCCAGAGAAGACCCCTGCCCTGTGCCATAATACATAAACTGGGCATAGCAATCCTGAGACAACTCCTGTGATGAGCCCAGACACTTGGAGTTCTGGGCCTGCAACTTTTCTCCCATGCAGTGGCACGGGCAAGGGAAGGAAAACCTCCTCCCCTCTTCCATCCCTAACACCTGTGGCAGGCAGAAGAGCTGGCTCTGCCCCTTACCAGGTCCATCACCAATATAGTAGAGTTTCCCCTGGCAGTGGTGGTGGTGGTTGGGACTGGGACAAAGACATGAATGTGGGATAGACAGTACTGCCTCTATCTGATATGTGATGGCATTGGCAAGTGGGAGATCCCCTTGTCTCCCCTTTGCCCTGTCCACTGGCGAGGGCAGGAAAGCTGGTCCTGAACTCCACCTGGGCAGCACAATAGAGCTGGCCCTGAAAGTGAGGGTTGCAGTTGAGTCAGTCCCAAAGGTGTAAGTGCAAGATAGCCAGTCCTGCCTCTTGTTTCCTGGGACTTAGCACAGAAGAGGGAGAGATGGCATCCAAACTGGGGGGGATGGTCATGAGAGAGGAGAACTGACCCTGTCCTTCACTGGCCGCATTGCTCAGGAGAGCAGGCCTTGAACGTCACCCTGGCAGCAGGGAAGACCTGGATCTGGTTGTGAGGGTTATTGGTGAACTGACCCAAGAGCATGAGAGCTGGAGAGCCAGTGAGCTGACTAGCTCACATACTTCCCAGGCTGAGATTAAGGGCTTTGAAGTGGCCCCAACATTAATTATATTAATGAGCTACTGGAGTGCATAAAGGGTCAGGTCTTACAAATCCAAAACTACAGTATTTCCTTGACATGTGGACACAACAGTATATCCAAGAGGAGTCCTAGTGAGGTTCCAGTATTGATAAAATGCAGAAACCACAGACCTTGAATCAGACCAAAGAGTCATTGCAATGGACATCCCAAGCAAAGAAGTGTGAATAAAAGGGTACATAGTTTCTATGTCCATCTTTGCCTTTCGGAATGGGGATTGAGCGTTTTAGTCAGGGTCCTCTCTCTTGATTAGTTTCTTTAGATGTACAGATTTTAGTAGGTTTATCCTATGTTATGCCCTGCGGACTATCAAAGCAGATGCTGAGACTTATGGCCAAGTGTTGGGCAGAGTGCATGGAATCTTATCTAAGAAGTGGGAAATAGTAAGATCTGTAGTGGACAGGAACCCCACAAGGAGAGCAACAGAACCAGAAAATTTGAACACAGGGGTCTTCCCAGAGACTCATACTCCAACCAAGTACCAGGCATGGAGATAACCTAGAACCCCTGCACAGATGTAGTCCATGGCAGTTTAGTGTCCAAGTGGGTTCCATAGTAATGGGAAGAGGGACTGCCTCTGACATAATCTGATTGGCCTGTTCTTTGAACACCTTCCCCTGAGGGGAGAGCAGCCTTACCAGGCCACATAAGATGACAATGCAGTCATTCCTGATGTGATCTGTTAGACTAAGATCAGAAGGAAGAAGAGGAGGACGTCCCCTATCAGTGGAATTGGGGAAGGGAATGCGTGAAGAAGGGGGACGGAGGATGGGACTGGAAGGAGAGGAGGGAGGGCATTATGGAGGGCTCTGCCCTGCAGACTATCAAAGAAGACACTGAGACTTATGGTCAACTGTTGGGCAATATACAGGGAATCTTATGTAAGAAGTGGGAAATAGTAAGATGTGGAGAGGACAGGAACTCCACAAGGACAGCAACAGAACCAGAAAATTTGAACACAGGGAACTTGAGGGGGGAGCAGCCTTACCAGGCCACAGAAGATGACAAAGCAGCCACTCTTAGTGAGACCTAATTGACTAGGATCAGAAGGAAGGAGGGGAGGACCTCCCCTATCAGTAGACTTAGGGAGGGGCATGCGTGAAGAAGGGGGAGAGAGGGTGGGACTGGCAGGGGAGGAGGGAGGGGCTTATGGGGGTATACAAAGTGAATAAAGTGTAATTAATAAAAAAAGAAAAAGAAAAGGTACATTGTAGGACACACTGTGACACACTACAGGTTACACATGAATGTTTTCTCTGTGGGTGGGAGGTTGCAAGAGTAGAGGGCAGGTACAAGGGGTGGGAGGAGAAGAGTGGGATTGGTGTGCATGATGAGAAATCTACAAAGAACCAATAGCAAGTATCAAAATTGTTATCTGTTACATTGATTTCTTGTTTGGCTCCAGCTAGGATCTCTGTTTTGTTATATCCTTTGCTTCTTTATTTCTTTTTTTCTGCATTAAATGTTGATATTTAATCATAAAAACAGAAAAAGCAAACAAAAAAGTGGGGGTGGGATAAAGAGATCCAGGAACTCCAGCCACTTCAAGTCCATCTTCAGGGACAATGGCATGAAAGTACGGTTTAAGTAGAAGCAATAGCAACGCACAGCTAAACAGATGATGGAGCTGTGGTGCCCTGACCACCTCTTTTGCAGGCTCAATTCTTGGCTGCAAGGTCATCAGGAAAGCTGCATGGCTTTCTACAGGAGAAGAATCTCCTCTGGATTCCAGGAGGACTTTAACCATTTTCTCCCAGCAGGAGACTGAGGGGGAAATTATAATTTTATAGGATATATTGTTTAAATTGTCAAATAGCCAAAGAGAAGGATGTCTTTTTAGAACATGCTCATTCCTAATGGACAAGCTGGTTACATTCTTCAGTCTTTGTTTTATAGCTCCATCTTGAGATGGAATATGCCTGTGTCCATATACAGAATACAAGCAGGAACCAAGAGTAAAACTCATGTGAATAGTGTCAGGATTTGTCAATAGGAAATAATTTTACTTTTGGGTGCCCTTTATCTTTCTTATATGCTTGTATGTTTGGTGAACATTTCCAGGGTAGACTTTAGTACTAGTGTGGAATTCTAGATTTCTGGACATTTTATAAACTGCCCAAATGCTTGTCTGTATTTACACTGGTTTGTAATTTTTGTGTGATCATTACTTGAATATTGTGGTGTTCACCTATGAATAGACATTCCACCACCAGAAACTGCTTTCTGCCCCTTTTCCTAGATCCTAGCACATCACACACAGAACTTGGTATTTAACTATAAAATTAGAGACTCTGATACAAATGTCTGAGTGATTTCCATGTTGATTCTTTGCCCCACTACTTCTAGCAATATCACCTATCCCCATCTCAAATTTACTACCTTTTTGTTTTTATGAAATCACCTTGCCTAACATTTTCCCTTCAGATTTGGGTAAATGATTGTGGTAAAATAAAATAAAATAAAATAAAATAAAATAAAATAAAATAATAGGTAATTCCCTTTGAACTTTGAATTTATAATGGCTGAAGATTATTATTTCATGCATTTTTTGGTCAAATTGTTAACATTAGCTACAGAAGATGAAGGTAGTAATATATCTTTTGTTCTAGGCAGAAACATCTGTCTTGTGAAGTCATGTATTTTGCTACCTTTAGATTACTATGGTTTTACACGGTTGGACAGGGGCTAGATTCCTTTGCTTTCTTTCTTTTTTTATATTCTGTTGCATTCAAAACTCTAGTAAAGTGGAAGATGATAAACCATAAGATCTTCCAATATTCATTTGTATTTCAGAAGTTTATAACTAAGAAAGCAAAATTTGTGAATGGTTTTTCTAATAACAAGCAGGCAATTTGCTGTTGTTAGAGTATTAGAGGAAAACATTTCTGTTAACATTTCACTTTGTAATCATGTTCTCCATTTATTTAACCGAAAGGCTTTAGTGTTTCAGTTTATAATTTTACAAACTCATAAAGAATTTAAATGTTTAAGTACTTTGCTTTCAAAAACAATCACCATGGATGGTATTTTGAGTATCCATTAGATTAGATAGAGTGCTAGATACATAAACTGGAAATCTTTCTCCGTTGTCTACTTTGACAGCCAATACATCTTTTTATTTTATCTTATTTGATTGTTTTGTTTCAAGACTTATTTCTTTGTGAACACTGGTTGTCCTGGACTCACTTTTTACACCAGCCTGGCCTCAAACTCACAGAGATCCACCTATCTCTGCCTCCCAAGTTCTGGAACTAGAGGCAATCACCATCACCATGCTGCTTCATTTGATTGTCTTCTAAATAGATAGCTGCTAGACAAAAAGATGTACATTTTTAATAACTTTATTTCATGGGATCTTATTTCCTAAACGATTTAGGAAAACCCTAATAAACTCATTCATAAAAACCTTTTGGTTCCAAGGCCTAGAAGATGTAAGTGTTTGCCAGGCAAGCATAACGTCTTTAATTTGCCCCAAAGTAAAGAAGCCAAGTGTGGCAGCCACTTCCTGCACCGGAGTGTAGAGGAGCACAAGCCAGAGCATGCTTGCTGCTCAGTGAGCATCCTGTCTGAGCTCATCAGCAACTATGAGATTTAGTGAATGAGAGACGCTGTTTTAAAAAATCAGGAGGGAACACAAGGCTAAGAGGGGCAGTTGAAGGCTGGAAATGGGGAGAATATGATCCTATCTATAACATACATGTACAAAATTTAAAAATAATGGAAAAAAATGAGTGGTGTGATGGAGGTAGGAAGATACCTGTTAATATAAAAGCACAGCTCTCCTCTCAAAAGGAATATAGGATGTATTATACTGGAGCTAGAAATGAGTGCCTGAAAGTCAGATATACTGAAAGTCTGAAAAGGCTGAAAAGGCTGAAAGTTCAGATATACTTTACCAAAAATTTGATGTTCCAATGAGGCAGCAATTTTATCAAACCTTTATAATAGTAGGGCAATGAAAGCCACCAATCAAAACATTTTTCTTTTTCTTTAACTATATTTTATTAGGATTTTCTTTTTCAATTTTTTTATTTATTATAATTTATTCACTTTGTACCCCAGCTGCAGGCTCCTCCCTTATTCCCTTCCAATCCCGCCCTCCCTTCCTCTTCTTCTCCCATGTCCCTCCCCAAGTCCACTGATAGGGGAGGTTTTCCTCCCCTTCCATCTGACCCTAGCCTATCAGGTCTCATCAGGACTGTCTGAATTGTCTTCCTCTGTGGCCTGGTAAGGCTGCTCACTCTCCCCCCATGGGGAGGTGATCAAATAGCCAGCAACTGAGTTCATATCAGAGACAGTCCCTATTCCTCTTACTAAGAAGTCCACATAGAGACTGAGCTACCATGGGCTGATCTGTGCAGAGGTCTAGGTTATCTCCATTGTTGGAGTATCAGTCTCAGAAAAGACCCCTGTGCTCAGAATTTTGCTTCTGTTGCATTTCTTTTTTTTTAGAATATTAATGTATTTCAGATATTTATTTATTCATTTGTTTTTTTTTTAATTTTATTTTTCTTATTAGTTACATTTTGTTAACTCTGTGTCCCAGCTGTATCCCGCTCCTTCATTCCCTCCCCAACCCCACACTCCCTCCTTGGTCTTCTCCCTGCCCCTTTCCAAGTCCCCTGATAGGGGAGGACCTCCTTCCCCTTCATTTGACCCTGCTTTATAAGGTATCTTCAGGGCTGGCTGCAAAGTCCTCCTCTGTGGCCTAACAGACTGCTCCTCCCATGGGGGGGGTGGGGAGGTCAAAGATCCTGCCCTTGAGATCCTGTTAGAAATAGTCCTTGTTTCCCTTATTTTGCATTTCTTGTGGAGCTCCAGTGCCCTCCAGGTCTTTCTATCTCCCCCTTCTTTCAGAAAGACTCCCTGCACTCTGCCCAAAGTTTGGCTATGAGTATTAGAATCTGTTTTAATATCCTGTTGAGTAGAGTCTTTCAGAGGCCCTCTGTGCTAGGCTCCTGTTCTGTTCCCTGTTTTGTCCACTACCAATGTCTATCCCATTTGCCATTCTGGTGAGGATTGAACATCTTACCCAGGGTCCTTCAAATGTGCTGGTGAATATATCTGATAAAGAGGCTACAGCAAAAAACAAAGCTCTGCTATGGGCTTCTGATGTTTTCTATTGATATTCTTGGTCTTTGAATTTGTGAAAACTAGAACTCTGTTCCTACATTTCAAAGAATTTACCTATTAATCACAGATGTTCCTTTACATGTAGAATTTGGCAATGTAAGAACATTGAAGGTAATTTTATTCTGGACCTGCAGGATTCCAAACCTCTCCACAAGTACAGAAGTTGTAATCCTTCAAAGTTCTAATCTTTCTAATCTTTGCAAAATTTTCTTTTTTTTTGTTATGAAATTTTTTAAATTTTATTTTATTAATTACACTTTATTCACTTTGTATCTCCCCATAAGCCCCTCCCAACTAACCTCCAGGTCCCACACGTCCTCCCCCTTCTTCACTCATGCCCCTCCCTAAGTCCACTGATAGGGGAGGTCCTCCTCTCCTTTCTTCTAATCTTAGTCTATCAGACCACATCAGGAGTGGCTGCATTGTCATCTTCTGTGGCCTGGTAAGGATGCTCCCCCTCAGGGGGAGGTGATCAAAGAGCAGGCCTATCAGATTATGTCAGAGGCAGTCACTGTTCACATTACTATGGAACCCACTTGGACACGAAACTGCCATGGGCTACATCTGTGCTGGGGTTCTAGGTTATCTCCATGCCTGGTACTTGGTTGAAATGTGAGACTCTGGGAAGACCCCTGTGTTCAAATTTCTGGTTCTGTTGCTTTCGTTGTGGAGTTCCTGTCCTCTCCAGATCCTGCTATTTCCCACTTCTTAGATAAGATTCCATGCACTCTGCCCAACACTTGGCCATAGTCTCAGCATCTGCTTTGATAGTCTGCAGGGCAGAGAATTTCAGAGGCCCTCTGTGGCAGGTTCCTAGCTTGTTTCCTGTTTTCTTCTTCTTCTGATGACCTTCTTCTTTGACTTTTGGGATGGGGATTGAGCATTTTAGTCAGGGTCCTGTTTCTTGATTAGTTTCTATAGATGTACAGATTTTAGTAGGTTTATCCTATATTACATGTCTATATGAGTGAGTGTATACCATGTGTGTCTTCTGCTTCTGGGACAGCTCACTCAGGATGATCCTTTCTAGGTCCCACCATTTACATGCAAATTTCATGATTTCCTTATTTTTCATTGCTGAGTAATATACCATTGTGTGGATGTACCACAATTTCTGCATCCATTCTTCAGTTAAGGGGCATCTGGGCTGTTTCCAGCTTCTGGCTATTACAAATAAAGCTGCTACAAACATGGTTGAGAAAATGTCCTTTTTGTGTACTTGAGCCTCTTTTGGATATATTCCTAGGAGTGGTATGGCTGGATCGTGAGGAAGCACTATTCCTAGATGTCTGAGAAAGTGCCAGATTGATTTCCAGAGTGGTTGTATCAGTTTACATTCCCACCAACAATGGAAAAGGGTTCCCCTTTCTCCACAACATCTCCAGCATGTGTTGTCCCTTGAGTTTTTGATCTTGGCCATTCTGATGGGTGTAAGGTGAAATCTCAGGGTCGTTTTGATTTGCATTTCCCTAATGGCTAATGATGTTGAGCATTTCTTTAAGTGTTTCTCTGCCATTCTATATTCCTCTACAGAGAATTCTCAGTTTAGCTCTGTTCCCCATTTTTTAATTGGATTACTTGGTTTGCTGCTTTTCAGCTTCTTTAGTTCTTTATATATACTGGATATTAGCCCTCTGTCAGATAAAGGGTTGGTGAAGATCCTTTCCCAATCTGTAGGCATTTGTTTTGTTCTGAGAATGGTGTCCTTTGCTTTACAGAAACTTTTCAGTTTCATGAGGTCCTATTTATTGATTGTTTCTCTTAGAGCCTGTGCTGCTGGTGTTCTATTCTGGAAGTTGTCTCCTGGACCACTGAGTTCTAGGGTCTTCCCCACTTTTTCTTCTGATTTAATGTGACTGGTTTTATGTTGAGGTCTTTCATCCACTTGGACTGTATTTTTGTGCAGGGTGATAAGTATGGATCTATTTTCATTTTTCTACATGTAAACATCCAGTTGGACCAGCACCATTTGTTGAAGATGCTGTCTTTTCTCCATTGTATGGTTTTGGCATCTTTGTCAAAGATCAGGTGTCCATAAGTGTGTGGGTTTGTCTCTGGGTCCTCTGTTCGGTTCCATTGATCCACCATTCTGTTTCTATGCCAGTACCATGAAGTTTTTATAACTGTTGTTCTATAGTACAGCTTGAGATCAGGGATGGAGATACCTCCAGAAGATCTTTTGTTGTAGAGGATTGTTTTAGCAATTCTGGGTTTCTTGTTTTTCTATATAAAGTTGAAAATTTTTCTTTCCTGGTCTGTAAAGAATTGTGTTGGTAATTTGATGGGAATTGTATTGAATCTGTATTGCTTTTGGTAAGATGGCCATTTTTACTATGTTAATCCTGCCAAGCCATGAGCATAGGAGATCTTTCCATCTTCTGATATCTTCTAATTCTTTCTTCAGAGACTTGAAATTTTTTTCATACAAGTCTTTGACTTCCTTGGTTAGCATTACCCCGAGGTACCTTATGTCATTTGTGGCTATTGTGAAGGGTGTTGTTTCCCTAATTTCTTTCTCAGCCCTTTTGTCCTTTGCATCCAGGAGGGCTATTGATTTTTTTGAGTTAATTTTGTATCTAGCCAATTTGTTGAAGGTATTTATGAGCTGTAGGAGTTCGCTGATAGAGTTTTTGGGTAGAGTATTTTCACTCAAATATCATATATCATATTTCATATCATATCATATATATGATATATGATATGATATCATATATCATGTATGATAGTATATGATAGATATACTATCATATCATCTGCAAATAGTGATAATTTGACACTTGCTTTCCAATTTGTATCGCCTTGATCTCCTTTACCTGTCTTATTGCTCAAGCAAGCACTTCCAGAACTATGTTGAAGAGATATGGTGAGAGTGGACAGCCTTGTCTTGTCCCTGATTTCAGTGGGATTGCTTTAAGTTCCTCTCCATTTAGTTTGATGTTGGCTGTAGGCTTGCTGTATATTTCCTTTACTATGTTTAGATATGTGCCTTGTATTCCTGATCTCTCCAATACTTTAAACATGAATGGATGTTGGATTTTGTCAAATGCTTTTTCACCATCTAGGGAGATTTTCATGTGTTTTCTTTCTTTCAGTTTGTTAATATGGTGGATCACATTGATGGATTTCTGTATATTGAACCACCCCTGCATACCTGAGATGAAGTCTACTTGGTCATAGTGGGTGATACCTTTACTGTGTTCTTGTATTTGGGTTGCAAGTATTTTGTTGAGTAATTTTGCATCAATGTTCATGAGGAAGATTGGCCTGAAATTCTTTTTCTTTGTTGGGTCTTTGTGAGGTTTAGGTACCAAGGTGACTGTGGCTTCATGGAATGAGTTTGGGAATGTTCCTTCTGTTTTTATTTTGTGGAATATTTTCAAAAGAACTAGAGTTAGCTCTTCTTTGAAGATCTGGTAGAATTCTGCCCTGAAACCATCTGGTCATGGGCTTTTTTTTAGATGCGAGACTTTTGATGACTGCTTCTATTTCCTTGGGAGATATAGGAGTATTTAATTGATTTACCTGGTCTTGATTCAGCTTTGATGAGTCAAATCGATCAAGAAAATTGTCCATTTCATTTAGATTTTCAAATTTTGTGGCATATAGACTTTTGATGATTGTTTTCATTTCCTCAGTGTCTGTAATTATGTCCCCCTTTTCATTTCTGATTTTGTTGATTTGGGTGGTGTCTCTCTGCCTTTTAGTGAGCTTGGCTAAGGTTGATTTTCTCAAAGAATCATCTCTTGGTTTCATTGATTCTTTGAATTGTTTTATTTGTTTCTAATTGATTGATTTCAGCCTTGAGTTTGATAATTTCCAGCCGTCTTCTCCTTTTTGTTGTGTCTGCTTCTTTTTCTAGGGTTTTTAGGTGAGCCATTGAGTTGCTTGAATGAGCTGTCTGGAATTTCTTCTTGAAGGCATTTAGTGCTATGAACTTTCTTCTTAGCACTGCTTTCATTGTTTCTCACAAGTTTGGGTATGTTGTGTCTTCATTTTCATTGAGTTCTAGGAAGACTTTAATTTCTTTCTTTATTTCTTCCCTGACCCAGCTGTCATTTATTAGCAAGTTGTTCAGTTTCCATGTATGTGCAGGCATTTTGCTATTTCTGTTGTTGTTGAGGTCCAGCTTTATTCCATGGTAATCGGATAGGATACAAGGGATTATTTCAATCTTCTTGTATTTGTTGAGGTGTGCTTTGTGACCCACTATATGGTCTATTTTGGAGAAGGTTCCATGAGGTGCTGAGAAGAGGGTAAACTCTTTTGTGTTTGGGTGTAAGGTTCTGTAAATGTCTGTTAGGTCCATTTGTTTGATGACCTGTGTTAGAGACATTGTTTCTTTTGTTTAATTTCTGTTTTGTTGACCTCTCTTTTTTTGAGAGTGGGGTGTTGAAGTCTCCCACTATTAATGTGTGGGTATCTTTGTGTAGTTTAAGTTTTATCAATGTTTCTTTTACAAATGTGGGTGCCCTTGTATTTAGGGCATAGATATTCAGGATTGTGATGTCTTCCTGGTGGAATTTTCCCTTGATGAGTATGAAGTGTCTATTCCCATCTCTTTTGTTTAATTTTGGTTGAAAGTCTTTTTTTTTTTTTTCAGATATTAAAATGCCTACTCCTGCTTGCTTCTTGGGTCCATTTGCTTGGAAAGCCATCCTCCAACCCTTTACCCTCAGGTAATGTCTATCTTTGTGACTTAGGTGTGTTTCTTGTATGCAACAGATTGTGAGTTTTGTTTACGAATCCATTCTGTTAGTCTGTGTCTTTTTATTGGAGAATTGAGTCCATTGATGTTGAGACAGATTAATGACCAGTGGTTTTGATCCTTTGATTTTGATGTTGTCTGTGGTCATAAGGTTGTGTGCTTGGTTTCATTTGGTTTTACTGTAGTTAGGTAAATTATTTACTGTGTTTTCTTGGAAAGTAGCTAGTTTTCTTGGGTTGTAGTTTCTCTTCTAGTGTCTTCTGTAACGCTGGATTTGTGTGTAGGTATTGCTGAAATTTGTTTTTGTCATTGAATATCTTGTTTTCTCCGTTTCTGAGGACTGAGAATTTTGCTGGGTATAGTAGCCTGGGCTGACATCTGTGTTCTCTAAGGGTCTGCATGATATCTGTCCAGGCCCTTCTGGCTTTCATAGTCTCTGTTGAGAAGTCAGGTGTGATTTAATGGGTTTGCCATTATCCCTTACTTGGCCTTTTTTCCTTGCAGCTTTTAGTATTTTTTCTTTGTTCTGTGTACTTACTGTTTTGATTATTAAGTGGCTGGAAGATTTTCTTTTCTGGTCTAATTTATAAGGTGTTCTGTAGGCCTCTTGTATTCTTATTGGTCTCTCCTTTAAGTTGGGGAAATTTTCTTCAATGATTTTGTTGAAAATATTTTCTGGGCCTTAGAGGAGGGAAGCTTCTTTTTCTTATATTCCTATTTTTCATAGGTTTTGTCTTTTTATGTTGTCTTGAATTTCTTGGACGGTCTGTGTCAGGAATTTTTTAGATTTAACATTTTCTTTTACAGATACTTCTATTTCTTCCATTGTATCTTCCACACATGAGATTCTTTCTTCCTTCTTTTGTAGTCTATTGGTTATGCTAACCTCTGTAGTCCCTGTTTTCTTCCCTAAGTTCTTTCTTTCCCCAATTTCCTCCATTTGTGTTTTCTTTATTTTTCCAATTCTATCCTCAGATCTTGAGCCTTTTTTTTTATTTCCTTCACCTGTCTGACTGTCTGACTGTATTTTCTTTCAAGTCCTTCAGCTGTTTGTTTGAACAATCTTCTCTTTCTTTTTTTTCTTTCAGTGATTTAAGCATTTCCTCTCTAATGGCTACAAACTGTTTGGCTGCAACTTCCTGTATTTCTTTTTTTTTTTATTTTATTTTTCTTTTTAGTTACATTTTGTTAACTCTGTGTTCCACTCCCTCATTCCCTCCCCAACCCCACACTCCCTCCCTGGTCTCCTCCCTGCCCCTTTCCAAGTCCACTGATAGGGGAAGACCTCCTCCCCTTTCATTTGACCCTGTTTTATCAGGTATCTTCAGGGCTGGCTGCAAAGTCCTCCTCTGTGGCCTAACAGACTGCTCCTCCCCTGGGGGGGGGGTTCAAACAGCCTGCCCTTGAGATCCTGTTAGAAATAGTCCGTGTTCCCCTTACTTTGGAAAACTACTTGGTTACTGAGCTACCACGGGCCACATCCGAGCAGAAGTTCTAGGTTATATCCATAGATGGTCCTTGGTTGAGTGTCAGTCTCAGAAAAGACCCTGTGCCCAGATATATTTGGTCCTTGTAGAGCTCCTATCCTTTCCATATCATACTAACTTCCCTTCTTTCATATGATTCCCTGCACTCTGCCGAGGGTTTGGTTATGAGTCTTAGTGTCTGCTATGAAACACTGCTAGGTAAAGTCTTTCAGATGCCTTTTGTTGTAGACTCCTGTCATAAGTTCAATGCACATCCCATTTGTCTTTCTAAATGAGGATTAATCACCTTCGCCTGTGTCCACTTTCTTGATTATCTTCTTTAGGTGTGTAGATTTCATTATGTTTATCATATCTTGTAGGTCTATATAAGCGAGTATATACCAAGTTTGTCTTTCTCCTTCTGGGATACTTCACTCAGAATGATCTTTTCTAGATCCTACCACTTGCCTGCAAATTTCATGATTTCCTCCTTTTTGATTGCTGAGTAGTATGGCCATAATCTGTTTGAGTTTATCTTTCTCTAGGTCTTTACCTATTTTATTTGTTTCCTCTGTATCTTCTTCATGAGTTAGATGCTAGGTCATCTTTTTGAATTTTAATTATGCTGGGGTATCTAGGGCTACTAGCCCCTGGATAACTGGGTTCTGGAGATGCCATATTGCTCTGTCTTTTGTGGGTTGAGTTTTTAGGCTGGCCTCTACTTATTGGGCTATTTTAGGTGTTTGGAGTTAGTTTCTGGTGGTTCCTGGAATCCTGTGGTGGAGAGAATTCCCTTGGTAGGAAGATGGTTTTTCCTGAAGGAAGCTTTTTTCTCAGCTTTTTTGGGTATAGTCACTGGATTGCCGGTGTTTTTCAGGATATTTCAGGTCTTTTTCAGGACTGCTCACTTCAGGCATAGAGACCTGAGTGGTAACTGTGGTCCTTGTTAGTCGAGAGGGCTCTCCTCTCACCTGGAGAAGTCCTGAAGACAGCTGCCCTGTTTCTGGGTTTCTTGCTATAAATTTAGTGAGCTGCTGCTGTAACCTGGGTGTCTCTGGTTTGGTCGGTTTTGTTAGGGATAACTGGTTGCCCCTTGGAGCAGTATCTGGGGGTTGATCTTGGGGATCCCGGGCATTTGTAGGTCTGAGGTTTGGGCTCTGTGCCTCAGTACCCAAGAGGTAATCTGTGGCGGGTGAGTACTGCTCTCCTGGTAACACCAGGCTACCTGGTACACAGCAGGTCCCTGGGTTGGGCAGGTCTGTGGTACCTTTTCCAGGGATATACTGGATGGCCTACATCCATCCCCTTTGCTTCGTTCCCTGTGAGGTTTTCTCCTGACAGTGACTCCCAGTCTCTGGTGCCCTGGGACGCACAGCTCTGTCTGTGCTAGAGAGCTGGGCATGCAGCAACAGTCTCTGCTTGCACCTGGAGCCCAGTTCAGTGATAGGGGCTCTTACCCGTTGGTCTGCGAGACTTTTTCCAGGGAAAGACTGGGTGACCCGTGGCCAGCCCCATTGCCTTCCTTCCTGGATATTCTAACACAAATGAAGCACAAGATAATGAACTTAAATCTGATCTTATAAAGATGATAGAGGCCTTTAAAAGGAATGTGAATAAATTCCTTAAAATACAGGAAAACACATCTTAAACAGGTGAAGGATATGAATAAAACTTTTCAAGATCTGAAAATGGAAGTAGAAGCACTAAAGAAAACACAAACTGAGGGAATACTGGAAATGGGAAACTTAGGGAAGAGAATAGGAACAACAGACAGAAGCATCACCAACAGACTATAAGAGATGGAAGAGAAAATCTCAGAAGTAGAAGTTACAACAAAATAAATTGATACACCAATCAAAGAAAATGTTAAATCTAAAAAATTCCTGACAGAAAACATCCAGAAAATCTGTGATACTATGGAAAGACCTAACCTAAGAATAATAGAAATGGTACCTCATGAAACTGAAAAGCTTCTGTAAAGCAAAGGACACTGTTGTCAGAACAAAACGACTGCCTACAGATTGGGAAAGAATCTTCACCAACCCTCTATCTGACAGAGGGCTAATATCCCGTATATATAAAGAACTAAAGAAGCTGAAAAGCAACAAATCAAGTAATCCAATTTAAAAAATGGGGAACAGAGCTAAACAGAGAATTCTCGAAAGAGGAACATCGAATGGCAGAGAAACACTTAAAGAAATGCTCAACCTCATTAGCCATTAGGGAAATGCAAATCAAAACGACCCTGAGATTTCACCTTACACCCATCAGAATGGCCAAGATGAAAATTTCAAGTGACAACACATGCTGGAGAGGTTGTGGAGATCAACTTATCTGTAATGTTGGGATCATTAAATGTTAATAGAACTGTAATCTTTTTGAAAAGGTTGTACATTGTCAACCTTTGTTTGAAAAAAACATGGAAAAACCATAATGTGCATACACTTGATTTTATTAGTATGTATATGCATGTAAGTATATTTTGACAGCTCAAAGGTAAAAGATACAGATGGAGAAATAATACTCAAGTTGTGTGTGAGGGTGTGTTTGTGAATATGCATGTGTGTGTGCATGTGTGTTTGAGAGGTATACATGTATAGAGGCGTGTGCATGTGTGTGTTTTTCTGAAGCCAAAGAATATACTTGAATAAAATTCCTATGATCCTAGTCACCTTTTTGTTTTGAAACAGGGTCTCTTACTGACCAGGCACCAGCCAGGAAATTAGGATGGTTAGGCAGCAGGTGTAGGGTTTAACGTGTCTCTGCCTACTGAGGGCTGGGGTCACAAGAGTACACCATCACACCTGGCTTTCCTAGAAAGGCTCTGGTTATTATACTCAGAACTTCATGCTTACAAGACAGACTGAATCATCTCCTCAAGCTTGTGTTAGTTTTTGGCTTTTAAATCTTTTTATTTGAATCTTAAATCCATCTATGTATTAGTTTTGTACTAAACTCTTGTTTTTAAAATATAATTACATTACTTCTCTTTTCCATTTCCCTTCTCTAACCCTGTTTATGCCCCTTCCTTTCAATGCTTCCCATGTTTTCCTCACTTCTGTTCAAATTTATCATCTCTTTCTATTATTGTTACATAGACATGTATATGTATATGCATCCTCTCAAGTCCGTCCACTGTGACTTGTCTTTATATGATTTCAGAACTGACCCTTTTGTATTAGGTAACTAAAGTGGAAACTTATCCCTCAAATAGGCTCATTTTCCCTCTCCCAGAAGTCAGTACTTGCTTGCATGTTAGTATATCCATTGATATTTTCATTGTTAAGGCCCTGTTTGGGCAGTACCATTGTTGAATTATATCACTCTTGTTGTTTATAGCAGACACAATCTTCTGTTTCTCTGGACTTTATACTCCTTATGCACTTTCTTCTGTGATGTTCCCTGAGCCCCAGCTATAGGAGCTGTGTTGTAGATGGCTTCACATAATCCATTGATCTTTGCATTGTGACATGTGATGGTTTTCTGTAATGGTCCCATTTTCACACATAGTTGAGAGTTACAGTTATTTGAGGGTATAAGGATTAGCTTTTGAGTGCAGTTAGTGCCCTGCTAATCTAATAAAGTGATGGTAATAGATTCCTCTCTAGGATCCATAATATTACTAACCCTAGGTAAATGGCCAGGTTTCCAGTACCAAAATGATTTCTTTCCTATAGTTTGCCATGAATCCAGTTATACAGTTGTTGGTTTCCACCAAGGTAAGAGCGTCTCTATAGAACCTTTAGGTATTATTGTCATACTGTTTTTTCTTATAGTCATTGGCATCACCATTGAATGGGACGATTGTTTGATGCCCTCCTTTGGAAGCTTGAAGTTACACAATTGGTCTTTGAATATTCCAAAACGGCCATAAAGTACATACAAGTATACAAAATTACCAGTATCAAGCATATGAAATCTCCACTGGAGCTGTTGGTCAGGGCACTCCTACTAAGTCTAAAAACAGTATCGGCTATTATTGCTGCCTTGGTTGTCTCTCACATATTGAAGGTAAACCCCTGTTGCTAAAGGCATAGGACACAGGACTCAAGATTAGAACTGGATCTAAACTGAAGCCTCCTTTGTGAAATCATAGTTTTATAGTTCCAGAAAATACCATGCTAGCTATGTATTCTGGGTGGAATATGAATAATTGATTTTTTAAGAAACATGGTTATTATATTTAAATAGAGAAGAAAATTGAACTGACTATAAAGCTGAATAGACAATTATTCTGTTAAATATATTTTGAAGGATCATACAATGATTAGGATAAGATCGGTGTTCTGAGAAACACTTTTCTGGATAGATGTAAGCAACTACTGTCTCCTCATAAGGTCCAAACAACAAATCAGAATTCACTCTGGAAAATTAAAGGGCTCATAGGTCTTACTTACAGAGCATAGCTAAAGAGTAGGAGCATGGGAGCCATTCTTGAAATTCCTCTTCTATAATGTAAACCATTACTATAGCCATGTAAATGGAGGCCCATTTCAAGTGAACTTCCTCACCTGGTAGAACTATAACAACATCAGTGGCCCTGCAGATGCTCAGTTAGGGCAGAATTGTGTATAAATGGCTGGGAATAGTGGCTAGAATCTCAGGTGGCAGATAAATAACTTTCCCTATGTTGCTACCTTCTATAATGGAATATCAACAATCAACAAGCCATTTCATGACTGACTCTCAAAAGCAAGCACCATGTGCTCTGAGGTCTATGTTCAATTACAGTTGATGCAAGGTGTACTCAACCATTAGTTATCATTCAGTTTGAAGACCAAAATTGATTACAAACCTCATGGTTTTAATTTGTTATAGACTCTTTGTAAGAAATCAAACCAAATAGTTACACTGTCACATAAGTTAACTTCTTAAACTAAAGAAAAGTAGAAATATCACTGAAGAATGATAAAAAGGAAGACAAAAGAACCTAATTCTATTACTTATGAGTTTTCTGAACCTCAGCTGTCTAGTTCCTAGTTTTACCATATTTAAGATAATTTTATGATATTAGACTTATATAAATTAATTCAAATTTTAATTATATATATCTATACAGTGAAATGCATTGATCTAATTAAAGTTAATTGTTTACATTAATGAAAGGACACAAGACAGTTTTTTTTTGTTTTGTTTTTTTTTTTTTTACATTTTTCCTCAGTACATACCTCTGGTTTTAATTTTCATGAGTTAAATCATTCTTAAATGAGTTGTACTTTGATTACATAAAATCAGCCATGCCTAAAACATTAAAACTGATCTCTATTCTCCATTGTCAGCATTTCCTTTCTATTGCTGTGACAAATACCATGACAAAGAAGGCAAACAAAACCAAACAAAATGTCTGCATAAAAAGTTTTTGTTGTTGTTGTTTTTTACCTACATATCATAGGTCATAATCTATCACTGCAAGAAGTCAGAGCAGGAGCTGAAGTGACATACCAAAACAGAGTACATGGAGGAACACTATTACTTCCTAGCTTGTTCAATATGGCTTGCCCAGTTGGCTTTCGGAAGCAATCCATGACCTCCAGCACTAAGTGACACTGTTCACAGTTGTCTGGGCCATTACACATCAGTCTTTAATCAAGAAAATGCACTCAAAGCCTTGCCAACAGGGCAGGCTATTCAATGGAGGTGTTTTCTCAATCGAGGTTCCCTCTTCCCAGATAACTGTAGCTTATGTCAAGTTGACAAAAAGCTAACCAGCACAATCATTCTTTGAAGAATGAAAATTCAAGCAATGAAGTCCAGGGGGAATGGTCATATCTATCTTCTGAGAGCAAAAAAGGTTGAATAGTATATTGTTCTGGTACATTAAAAACTGATGAGGTCACTTTAGATTTTGACAAGTAACTAGCTGTAAAGTACTAGTCTTGTCCAAAACAACTACAGAAAGTTATGAGATGTATGAAATGACAATTCTGAGTTATTTCCAACACTGGAAAAGCAGATGATACATGAGTAAATGGGTTTCCAAAATTGTTCCAGTTTTGTTTTTAGGGAGGAATAATTCCAAAGTTTGCTGTACAGAAATAGATAAAAAACAAATTATTATATAAGTCCAGTCATAAGAAAAACTAACATACAAGGGTGAATTGTCTAGAATTTAGAGGAAATGGTAACAGGAAAAATGAACAAACATGAGAGATGTAGCAGATATGTTTGTAGAGGAATAGAAATATAAATCAATAGAAACAGTTACTGCAGAAGACAAAATGTTATATGTATATCATTAATTAAATTATGGAAAGAAGAAAAAAATGACAAGATTCAAAAGTCATTTAGTGCTAGAAAATGGGCCTTCTGACTAGTCAGAGTAAACATATATCACTGAATTACCAAAGTTTTCTACTAACACATCAAATGGGCTACTCATTAAGAATGAGAGCTGCTTAATCTTGTCTTAAAACTATGATCAACATTATAGCAATAATTCTTCAAAAGAGATATTGTGTCCCAATATGTCATCCAAGAGTAGAGAACTCATGTGCTGGAGCACAATTTTATGAAAAATTCCCAGTAGTAAAAAAAGGAAAAGGAAATTTGGGAGGGAGGCTCATGATTATAATCCATAAACTCAGCACTCAAGAGACTTTGAATAAAGGATCAGAAGGCCAATGACAACTGGGCTACATGGTAACTTATCACACACACACACTCTCTCACACACACACACACACACACACACACACAAAGGTATGGAGACTATATAAAAATTGAAATGAAAATATTTATGGGATTTTTACATAGAACATCATAAACCCAAAGTAAAAAAAAATCAGTATAATTTAATGCACAGTGAAAAAAATATCCAAACATAACTTTAAAAGAAAGGGGGTCCCCAAATATGAAAATAATACTCAGGTGGTAAAATTAAATACAGTTTAAATCTTATGAAAGAAAGGGAAGATAAAAACGCCTGGGGGGGACAGAAGCTCCAAAAGGAGAGCAACAGAACCAAGATATTTGGGACCAGGGGTCTTTTCTGAGATGGATACTCCAACCAAGGACCATTCAGAAAGATAACCTAGAACCCCTGCACAGATGTAGCCCTTGGCAGCTCAGTCTCCAAGTGGATTCCCTAGTAATGGGAACACAGACTATCTCTGACATGAACTCAGTGGCTGGCTCTTTGACCACCTTCCCCTGAGGGGGGAGCAGCCTTACCAGGCTACAGAAGAATACAATGCAGCCACTTTTGATGAGACCTGATAGGCTAGGGTCAGATGGAAGGGGAGGAGGACTTCACCTATCAGTGTACTTGGGGAGGGGCATGGGAGGACAAGAGTGGGGGAAGGGCAGGATTTGGAGAGAATGAGGGAAGGGGCTATGGCTGGGATACAAAGTGCATAAGCTGTAATTAAGAAAAAAGAGAAGATACTTAGGTGATAAAATTTCTATTTACTATATTGTCAGTTGATATGTTAGACATTAGTGAGATAAATGTCAGTCATTCTAAAAATTTTTAATTAGATGGTCCGTGTGTCTGTGGTGTCTAGAGTATTCTTCAGGAAGCTGAGAGAGGTCCACCAGTTCAAGAGTGGATGCTGGTGTTTCGGTTGTGGCTAAAGGAGAAAGGTCACATGAGCATGTGTACAAGAGTGTGTGTGTGTGTGTGTGTGTGTGTGTGTGTGTGTGTGTGTGTGTG